>NC_089232.1:21167665-21470566 GCF_963924675.1 Phocoena phocoena | reverse complement strand
ATTTCTGGATCATATGGTAGCTCTATTTTTAGTTTGTAAGGAAACTCCATACTGTTCTCCATAGCGGATATTATAAATCACTTAGAGGCAAACAGAGAGAGAACACTATCTGACATAAATCATAGCAATATCTTTTTAGATCCACCTCCAAGAATAATGAAAATAAAAATAAACAAAGGGGACCTAGTTAAACTTAAAAGATTTGGCACAGCAAATGTAACCATAAACAAAATGAAAAGACAAGGCATGGTATGGGAGAAAGTATTTGCAAAACCAGGGACCGATAAGGGATTAACCTCCAAAATATACAAACAGCTCATGCAGCTCAATATGAAAAAAGCAAACAACCCAATCCAAAAATGGGCAGGAGGTCTAAATCGACACCTTTCCAAAGAAGACAGACAGATGGTCAGCAAACACATGAAAATATACTCAACATCATTAATGATTACAGAAATGCAAATCAAAACTACTAAGAGGTATCATCTCATACCAGTCAGAATGGCCATCATCAAAAATTCTACAAATAATAAATGCTGGAGAGGTTGTGAAGAAAAGGAAACCCACATACACTGTTGGTGGGAATGTAAATTAATCAACATATATTTTCCAAACAGTGGAAAATGAGGAAACATTATCCAACGCACTCTATGATATAAGTAAAATCATGCTATCAAAAGTTTTCAAGGACACTAAAAGAAAAAAGTACAGACATCTTGCTCATCAACGTGGATATAAAATATGCAAAAATGTTAGCAAATAAAAAATTATTTAGAAAACATACATAAGAACAAAATTAGATTTAATTCAAAAATGTGAGTGAACATTTAAAAATTACCAATGTAATTTTTCAAATTCTCATAAAAGGAAAAAAATACACAGAACAATAGATGATTACTAAGCAGAATGTACATGGTTTAACACTCATTTATGAAAAGAAACTTCTCTAAGAAAACTAGAAAAGAATGAATATCACTTAAGGAGAAAAAGATATGTAATTCCAACAAGCAATTTCTTTGCAGCAAAGGACATACTTATTAGGGAAAGGGTTCAAGGTTTCCTCTGCATATTGGAATGAGGCAAAATTCATGTCACTACATCTAGTATATTTTTTGGGAGAATTTAAGAAAAGCAACACTGAAAGAAAAAACATGTACAAGATTTATACACAAAAATAAAACTGAAGAAAATGTAGAAATATCTACAGAATATCTATTAAATTGAATTAGGGAAGTTGCTAGATATATAAATTTATATAATATATATAATGTATATTATATGATTATATTATATGATTCTATATAATCATAAAATATATTACATTATCATATACTATATAAGTTATATATTGTGTTATATATGTATATTTTATACTGTATATCATGTAAATTGTACTTACATATAACATATATAGTATTATATATAATTTATACATTATATTATATTATTCTAATTTTTAATATTATATCCTAAGATTATAATTTATATATTTATATTTAGTTATATATAAATTTATAAATAATCAGATATCAATAATTTATATATTAAAATTATATATAATTAATTTGATTTAATTTATTATATTATATTACAATATTATAATTTAGATAGTTTTGTGAAATTATATATAAAGATATGTATAATTATATATAAATATATATTATATATCTATTATATTTTATATATAATATATATTAGATGGTATATGATATATAATATATAACATTACATGTAATATAAATATAATATATAGCATAATATATATTATAGATGTATTATATACATTTATATTATATACATATATAATATATATGTAATATGTATTATATATATAAATATATATTTATATAATATATAAAACATAGATATTATGTATATTATATAGTACATAAATTATATATATTATACTTTATTATATTATATTTCATTGTATTAAATTTTTTGATATATTATAATTTATAGAAATTTATATAGAAATTATATATAATATGTAAACCAGCAACAAATAATTAGAATATGAAATTATAAAGGTTATACTATTTCCAATAGCATCAAAGTTATTACATAGCAAGGAATCAATATATTTAAATATGTAAAATACCTCAACACTAATATATAAAGGGTAAAGAACAGAGACCAGAAATAAGCCTGCATATACACTAGCACATAACTGATGACAAAGATGACACTGCAATCCAAGGGGGAATGATGGACTTGTTAATAAACAGTGTTGGGTCAGTTGGATTTCCAAGTGGAAATAAAAATAATTCTTACACATATCTCACACTGTAAACAGAAATTAATTAAACGTTTGTATAAATGGCCTATAAAATGTGAGACAATCAGGTTTATTGAAGATGACAAAGGTTACATAACATATTCACGAGCTTGGGAATGGCAAATAATTTTTTAAATGTGGTCCCCCAAAGCACTATCATAAATGATTAGTAATTGTAGAAGAAATAAGAAAAATAAAAAGTCCCTTTAAAAGACAGTAATATTTTTTTCAGACAAGATCCAATAATGGATGTCAAAATGATAGTGAAAGCACATCATGTTTGCATCATCTTAAAGTAGCTTCTTCAAAATAGTTATTAAATACAAATGGAAAAGGAGTAAGTTTATTGTGAAGAGAACCAGCATAAACCACCTAAACAAATTCTCAGTTTTTCCTTTTCTTTCATGACTTTGGCACTTTTGAAGAGTACTTGTAATTTACTTTGTATAATGCTCCTCAATCTGGGTTCACTTGATATTTTCTCATAATGAAATTGTGTAACATGTTTTCCTTAAGAATACCACAGAAGGATTTTTCCTATTCAGTGAGTCATATTAGAGTGTGCCTAGTAGGTCTTATTGATTTAGATGTTCCTGCTGGCTTTCTTCACTGTAAAGATCTTTCAAACTACACAGTTTAAAAAATGGTAATTTAGATTGCATTAAAATGAAGTTAGCACTGGAAGAATGAAAGGGCAAGACAGTTTGAGAGAATATATGTACAATATATTTACTTAATAAGGGGTTCATAGTCATTTACATTAAGAATTTCAACAAAAAATAGAAATGCAATCTAATTGAAAAATATGCAAAAGACTTTAATAGTCATTTCACAAAATAGTGTACTCAAATGGCCAATATATATGTATTAAAAATTGCTCAGCAACACTGAATCACTAGGAAATTTAAATTAAAATCACCAGGATAAACCACTATACACCCAATGTAATGTCTATGTTTAACAAAAAATACCAAACAAAACTGATAATAACAAGTACTGGCAAGGAAATGAAGCAAATGAATATGCACTGTTAATGGCAATATAAATTGATTTGACCACTCGGCAAAAACTCCTCTGGCAATTTCTATTAAAGCCTAGTATGTTCTGATCTTATGGTCAAGCAATTCTATTTCTAAACAACCAACATGTATATTAATTAAAAAATGGAAAAATACATTATGTATGTACGTGTTGGTTTGAAACCTTGGAAGTCCCAAGGGTGAAATTTGAAACTGATCCCCATGCACAAAGGTCAAGGAGAGAAGGAAGAAAGAGGCAGACTACTCCATATTGGTAGGAGGCAGGTTTAACAAGCAAGGCGATTTACTTACAAACCTTGTCTGGGGTGGCCACAAGAAGAATAAATCTCCATACTCTCCTGCCAGTATCTTTAATGTTTGTATAGAAGCCTTAATTCAGTTCAGTCATATTTCCAATTCAGATGGTCTCAACAACACCTTACTCTCTCAAGGCTTTGCCCTTGAAATAGTACATTTCAAGGACAAGGGAAGGCGGGAAGGGATTTCTCATTGTTCAGGTCCAGTCCATGGGTCAACTGTGGTCACATTAATGACGTCCTCCAACAGTATGCATGTTCTGTATATAACACTATACAAGTGGCAAGAACACGATTATTGCTATAGGCAACAGAAATATTCTGAATCTCATAAATATAATCTTGAACCAAAGGATCTAACACAAAGTAATTTCATTTAAGTAAATAGACAAATAGGCTAAATTATTCTATGGAGGCAGAACTATGAATAGTGGTTATTTTTGACAAAGAAGTATGTAGTAACAAGAGGAGATGGCATAGTGGTTGTTGTGAATATGGTAGCATTCTCTTTCTTCATCTGGGTGGTGGTGACATAGGTGTGTACTCTGTGAAAATTCAAAAACACTAGTGTGAAGGATATTCACAGAAATTGTTATGAAAGTGTCAGGTTTAAATGTCATAAATGCCCCCAAAAGATATTTTTATTTTCTTATGCAAACTTTTAGTCTGTGATCACTAAAATCATATTTACAAAAAATATATTAAATATTAAATATAAATATTTAACCATTAGAGAAATGATCATCATGCATAATCCAATTGTATATTCCAAATGGGGAAAAATGACTGAAAAGACACATATCAAACTCAAATATATTCTTCTCAACTAATATGTATTACTTTTAAATTAGTGGACTATTTTAATGGAGTACAAACCCACTAAGTTTAATTAATCTCATTTGACCAGCTAAACTGAATATACTGTGGAAGTAAAAGAAAAATAAAAGTTTTTATTAACTGTGTATTTCTAAACTTGTTCATGTCAGAGGGTGGTTTTCCAGTTTTGATTGGTTCTGTTTTTGTTTGCTTGTTTGTTTGTTTTAGTAAGAATTGAATATATTTCTTTTCCTTTTATTGGCCTGCTTTCCTAAGGAAAGTAGTAAAACCACATGTGCACTGAGGCTCTGCTTTTTAAGGGTTGCACTTGCTCTGCTTCATTGAATTGCAGCCTTCATGAATTTCATTCATGTATTTATTGATTCACTCATGCTTTTGTTCATCCACTGTGGATTTATTAGGCAACTGCTGTATGATTTGGTTTATACAATATACAAAGTCTTCTATTTTTCAGAAAGTGAATCTAACAGTTGGAGATTGGTAATTGTCTTCCCTGTGTGAATCCTCACACCTGTCAAATTAAACCAAGTTCAGGAGTTGATTAGGCATTGCTAACAAAGACTTAAATGACTGTGCATTTACAGTTTTGTCATTGATGTCTTCACTAGCTTGTTTGCCCAAAAATATGGTCAGCATTACAGTTTTGTTTCTTTTCTAATTTCAAATCAAATCAATTTTTGTTTCTGTAGGGTGTGAAACTATTGTTACTTTACCTTTAGCAATAGCATATTTGATTTATTTACCCACAGAGATACCTCTAATTTACAGATGGTTTTTATATTATGTTTAGTTTTCAGCAGTTTGATTATGTTGTGTCTGGACATGAAATTGTTAGGGTTCTGTCTTTTCTCAGGTTTTTGAATCTCTGTGTTTATAATTTTTGCTACATTTGAGAAATTTTTAGCCATTATTTCTTCAAATATATATTTAGACCCACCTTATTTTTCTGCTTTTTCTGGAACTCTGATGACACAAATGTTAGGTCTTTTGTTAGTGTTTCACAGGTCGCTGAGCTCTATTCGCTTTTCAATCTATGTTATCTGTTGTTCAAATGAGATAGTTTTTAATTGATCTATCTTCAAGTTCACTGATTCTTTCCTCTGTCATCTCCATTCTGCTAGTGAGTTTCTTCTGTGAGAATTTTATTTTGTTGATGTAGTTTTTTCAGTTTTAAAATCTTGATTTGGCACATATTTATATTATCTGTTTCTTTACTGAGATTTTCTGTATTTTAATTTGTTTTAAAAGTGTTTATAATTGCATGTTAGATAATTTTTTATTATAGATGCTTTAAAACCCTTGCCTGTTTGTTCCAACATGATTGTTTTCTCAATGTTGGTGTCTCTTAATTATCTTTTATCATTCAATTTGGGATTTTTTATGGTTTGGTTTGATAAATGATTTGGGTCTGTATATTAGGTGCTTAGACAATTATATTTTGAAACATTTGTTCCTATTTACATATTCTAATTTAGAAGGTAGTCAGCCTATTTAAGATCAAATTGCATTTCTTGACCAATTTTTGTAGACTGTGGTTCAATTGTCAATTTAGGTATATAAAACATTTGTAGTGCTAATCTAGTCCACCCTGCTTGTATGTTACCAAGAACAAAGCTACTCACACACACAGTTCCTGAAGCAGTAAGTTGATGGGGGGAAGGGACCTCTGCTCTTGTTTGCATAAAGTGGGGATGATTGTTAGGGATTCACCAGGCAGTCTTCATGGCCACTGTAAAATAAGGAGTGTGAGGGACACCACCTCATTATTATATGGTAGAGATGGAAGAAAAACCTCCACCCACAGATTCTGCCAAGGAAGAATGTGACCTCCTTATTGCAGGGAGAAGATGAAAAACAGGATTCTGTTCACAGTCTTTGTAGGCAAAGTGTTTGATGGAGAGGGGGAGAGATAAGGTCAATCATCTTTGAATTATTAACAGTGCTCCTGGTGATTCAGTCAACAGGTGCATTGAATAATAAATAGAATAAGTCCTTCAGTGACTGTGTATGTTTGAGAGCTAAGTAGTGGGTGGGGAGGAATTCAACTTGCACAAAATCCTAGTTGAAGAGACCAGAAGACCACACAAGACACATGTCATGACAACTAGAACTTTATGAGCTAAGACCATAAGAAGACCTCAAAGCTAAAATATAGATTATTAAAAAAAAAAAAAAAAACACACTAAGCAGTGAGTGACACAGCTTTTGTTTTAATTTTAGCATGTTCTATTTTCCAGAAAGTGATTATTGATCATTGTGTTTTCACTATCAATATTTTTCCCTTGCTTACTCCAGATTCCTGTATGGGTACCAATCCTAATAGACATACATTTATTTGTCATACATGGACTGTTTTAAAGAACATAAACCCCAAACCACTATCACTCTCCTTCATTTTGTGGGCAGCTCTGTAGGCAATGGGTCATCACTAGTGGGAGGAAGAAACTTTGGACTGACAGTCTTTATATATATCACTGACAGTGATATATCCCATGTGAAGAATCACATTTCTTAGTTACTTGCATAAATACTATAGTCCATGTTTGTAAAGTAGGGAAATATTTTGAATTATCCCCTTAATCAAAGAAAAATATATATTAAAATCTTTGATTTGCTTTTATTTGGGTAAGGGAGAAATGAAAATCTCTGTGAAAACTGTGGAAAGGAAACTGACTTCTGAAATATCTAAATATTTTAGACTATTTACTCAAGATAGAAACACCAGGAATGAACAGAGGGAATGACTTAATCACCAATCAAATAATATTTCAATAATTTCAAACCATATAGGCAATGCTCAAAAATTTGAAAATCATAATACCACCTGGTTTTCATTCAGGTTGTTTAAGCTTGGATCACATTGTCTTCCCAATGTTTATGAGAACAAGACTAATGCAGCTGTAATATAATAGTCTACATGCTTTCTTCTTAAAAATGTATGTTTCCCATCCTCTGTGCAATGAAAACATAATCAAATTTTTTTCAAAAGTAGTGCATTAGAATCATAGAAATTTTCTGTCATACTTCCTGCTTGTTTCAAGGTACTTTAATTGTATTTGGTTCATTTTAAGCATTTTCAGACAAAAATTTCAATCAGGCTTCTTGAAGTAAATATGTTTAATAAACAAACAAAAAAGATTTCTTATACTTGCATAATAGTATTTAACATAAAAATGACATTTTAAAATGTTAAGAGAATAAATGTTTGAGTGTATGTATAAATGTGTGTGTATCTATACATATGTAGAGATATAAAAGCCTTGAATCTTTGAATTTCTCAAAAGTTACTTAATCGTTTTGAAAAGTATTACTTGCAAATTGTCAAATACTTGACAGAAGATTAAATACATAGCACACAAGAGTCACTAATAATTCAGAAACATGCTTAATTCAGTGATGGTAGAGATGCCTGTTTTAAAACAAAACACTGCTATATTTCATCCGTTTCAAGAAACTGTCAATAAAGAGAGAGAGAGAGATCAAAACAGGAACCAGAAAATCTGGTTTCTAGTATCTACTTATTTTAGTTTAAATAAATATAGAGTAGAATTAATTTATTTGCTGTTTACATTTTTTAACAGTTACTATATTCCCGACATTGTGTAGGACAAAAAAAGTGGTGCAATGGAATCCAATATAATTAACCTAAAAAACGGAAATGTGATTATTCACTAAATATGTCAGTAGAATGATTATTCCTTTGAGCCCTGTATCCCTCTTCTTATCAAATACTCTGGATATAATGATTATTGGCCCCTCCTTAAAGAGTCTCCACTAAAAAATTTTCATATCTGTAATATTATAAATAGTGCTGCAATAATAGCTATGATAATTAACTCTTAGATTATACTGATATTTGCTATAATAAAAACTGAAAATTTACTATGATAAAATGTTTATGAGCATTGAGCATTATTATTGTTATTATTTCAATTTTGTGACTTAAAGCTACAGAATAAAACACTTAAACCTCTTCCTAATCTGAAAAAACATTCATACATCTCTTCCAAAATTTTATCTTATCGCCTAGCATGAGTGCCTACGCAACTGCCAAAGAAGAAGCCTGGGTAAAATTCCTGCTCTTTATTTATTTTGAAATTTGTGCTTCTCTTTGAAGGATAATTGGTTAGATTTCTGCTTATATTTTATATCAGGAACCAATAAAATGTAATGGTTAATAGCACAAGCTGTGAGCCAGACTACCCAGTGTCATAGCCCATCTTCTATGCTGAATCAAAAGTTTCAGAGGCTTTCAGAATTTGTACAATTTTTGTCAACTCTTGTAGCAATCTCAACTCCCATGTCATCCCAGTGTAATTTTCACAAAATTAGCCAATCAAAGGATGTTTGGTTACCAGAGGGATTTGTTAGGAAATGTATTCAGAATCCCCTGGACTTGCCATGTGGAATCACTCTTGGTCATGTGGCCAGGAGTTCTGGACTCCTGTATGGGCTAATGTTTATGAGTCTATAAGGAAAATATGTAAGAAAGTGTCAAATTGGCATTATCCATAATATATGGAGATTTTTTTTTTAAACATCTTTATTGGGGTATAATTGCTTTACAATCGTGTGTTAGTTTCTGCTTTATAACAAAGTGAATCAGTTATACATATACATATGTTCCCATATGTCTTCCCTCTTGCATCTCCCTCCCTCCCACTCTCCCTATCCCACTCCTCCAGGCTGTCACAAAGCACCGAGCTAATATCCTGTGCCTTGCGGCTGCTTCCCCCTAGCTATCTACCTTACTAGGTTTGTTAGTGTGTATATGTCTATGACTCTCGCTCACCCTGTCAAAGCTCACCCTTCCCCCTCCCCATATCCTCAAGTCCGTTCTCCAGTAGGTCTGCGTCTTTATTCCTGTCTTACCCCTAGGTTCTTCATGACATTTTTTTTCCCCTTAAATTCCATATATATGTGTTAGCATACGGTATTTGTCTTTTTCTTTCTGACTTACTTCACTCTGAATGACAGACTCTAGGTCTATCCATCTAATTACAAATATCTCAATTTCATTTCTTTTTAAGGCTGAGTAATATTCCATTGTATATATGTGCCACATCTTCTTTATCCATTCATCCGATGATGGGCGCTTAGGTTGTTTCCATCTCCGGGCTATTGTAAATAGAGCTGCAATGAACATTTTGGTACATGACTCTTTTTGAATTTTGGTTTTCTCAGGGTATATGCCCGGTAGTGGGATTGCTGGTTCATATGGTAATTCTATTTGTAGCTTTTTAAGGAACCTCCTTAATGTTCTCCATAGTGGCTGAACCAATTCACATTCCCACCAGCAGTGCAAGAATGTTCCCTTTTCTCCACATCCTCTCTAGCATTTATTGTTTCTAGATTTTTTGATGATGGCCATTCTGACTGGTGTGAGATGATATCTCATTGTAGTTTTGATTTGCATTTCTCTAATGATTAATGATGTTGAGCATTCTTTCATGTGTTTGTTGGCATTCTATATATCTTCTTTGGAGAAATGTCTATTTAGGTCTTCTGCCCACTTTTGGATGGGTTGTTTGTTTTTTTGTTATTGAGCTGCATGAGCTGCTTGTAAACTTTGGAGATTAATCCTTTGTCAGTTGCTTCATCTGAAAATATTTTCTCCCATTCTGAGGGTTGTCTTTTGGTCTTGATTATGGTTTCCTTTGCTGTGCAAAAGTTTTGAAGTTTCATGAGGTCCCATTTGTTTATTTTTGTTTTTATTTCCTTTACTCTAGGAGGTGGGTCAGAAAGGATCTTGCTGTGATTTATGTCGTAGAGTGTTCTGCCTATGTTTTCCTCTAAGAGTTTGATAGTTTCTGGCCTTACATTTACGTCTTTAATCCATTTTGAGCTTATTTTTGTGTATGGTGTTAGGGAGTGATCTAATCTCATACTTTTAAATGTACCTGTCCAGTTTTCCCAGCACCACTTATTGAAGAGGCTGTCCTTTCTCCACTGTACATTCCTGACACTTTTATCAAAGATAAGGTGTCCATATGTGCATGGGTTTATCTCTGGGCTTTCTATCCTGTTCCATTGATCTATCTTTCTGTTTTTGTGCCAGTACCATACTGTCTTGATTACTGTAGCTTTGTAGTATAGTCTGAAGTCAGGGAGCCTGATTCCTCCAGCTCCTTTTTTCGTTCTCAAGATTGCTTTGGCTATTCGGGGTCTTTTGTGTTTCCATACAAATTACGAAATTTTTTGTTCTAGTTCTGTGAAAAATGCCAGTGGTAGTGTGATAGGGATTGCATTGAATCTGTAGATTGCTTTGGGTAGTAGAGTCATTTTCACAATGTTGATTCTTCCCATCCAAGAACATGGTATACCTCTCCATCCATATGTATCACCTTTAATTTCTTTCGTCAGTGTCTTATAATTTTCTGCATACAGGTCTTTCATCTCCTTAGGTAGGTTTATTCCTAGATATTTTATTCTTTTTTTTTGCAATGGTAAATGGGAGTGTTTTCTTGATTTCACTTTCAGATTTTTCATCATTAGTATATAGGAATGCCAGAGATTTCTGTGCATTAATTTTGTATCCTGCTATTTTACCAAATTCATTGATTAGCTCTAGTAGTTTTCTGGTAGCAACTTTAGGATTCTCTATGTATAGTATCATGTCATCTGCAAGCAGTGACAGCTTTACTTCTTCTTTTCCGATTTGGATTCCTTTTATTTCCTTTTCTTCTCTGATTTCTGTGGCTAAGACTTCCAAAACTATGTTGAATAAGAGTGGTAAGAGTGGGCAACCTTGTCTTGTTCCTGATCTTAGTGGAAATGCTTTCAGTTTTTCACCATTGAGGATGATGTTTGCTGTGGGCTTGTCATATATGGCCTTTATTATGTTGAGGAAAGTTCCCTCTATGCCTACTTTCTGGAGGGTTTTTATCATAAATGGGTGTTGAATTTTGTCGAAAGCTTTCTCTGCATCTATTGAGATGATCATATGGTTTTTCTCCTTCAATTTGTTAATATGGTTTATCACATTGATAGATTTGCGTATATTGAAGAATCCTTGCATTCCTGGAATAAACCCCACTTGATCATGGTGTATGATCCTTTTAATGTGCTGTTGGATTCTGTTTGCTAGTATTTTGTTGAGGATTTTTGCATCTATGTTCATCAGTGATATTGGCCTGTAGTTTTCTTTCTTTGTGATATCCTTGTCTGGTTTTGGTATCAAGGTGATGGTGGCCTCGTAGAAGGAATTTGGGAGTGTTCCTCCCTCTGCTATATTTTGGAAGAGTTCGAGAAGGATAGGTGTTAGCTCTTCTCTAAACGTTTGATAGAATTCACCTGTGAAGCCATCTGGTCCTGGGCTTTTGTTTGTTGGAAGGTTTTTAATCACAGTTTCAATTTCAGTGCTTGTGATTGGCCTGTTCATATTTTCTATTTCTTCCTGATTCAGTCTTGGCAGGTTGTGCATTTCTAAGAATTTGTCCATTTCTTCCAGATTGTCCATTTTATTGGCATAGAGTTGCTTGTAGTAATCTCTCATGATTTTTTTTATTTCTGCAGTGTCAGTTGTTACTTCTCCTTTCTCATTTCTCATTCTATTGATTTGAGTCTTCTCTCTTTTTTTCTTGATGAGTCTGGCTAGTGGTTTATCTATTTTGTTTATCTTCTCAAAGAACCAGCTTTTAGTTTTATTGATCTTTGCTATCGTTTCCTTCATTTCTTTTTCATTTATTTCTGATCTGATTTTTATGATTTCTTTCCTTCAGCTAGCTTTGGGTTTTTTTGTTCTTCTTTCTCTAATTGCTTGAGGTGCAAGGTTAGGTTGTTTATTCGAGATGTTTCCTGCTTCTTAAGATGGGCTTGTATTGCTATAAACTTCCCCCTTAGAACTGCTTTTGCTGCATCCCATAGGTTTTGGGTCGTTGTGTCTCCATTGTCATTTGTTTCTAGGTATTTTTTTATTTCCTCTTCGATTTCTTCAGTGATCACTTCATTATTAAGTAGTGTATTGTTTAGCCTCCATGTGTTTGTATATTTTACAGATCTTTTCCTGTAATTGATAGCTAGTCTCATGGCATTGTGGTCAGAAAAGATACTTGATACAATTTCAATTTTCTTAAATTTTCCAAGGCTTGATTTGTGACCCAAGATATGATCTATCCTGGAGAATGTTCCATGAGCACTTGAGAAAAATGTGTATTCTGTTGTTTTTGGATGGAATGTCCTATAAATATCAATTAAGTCCATCTTGTTTAATGTATCATTTAAAGCTTGTGTTTCCTTATTTATTTTCATTTTGGATGATCTGTCCATGGGTGAAAGTGGGGTGTTACAGTCCCCTACTATGAATGTGTTACTGTCGATCTCCCCTTTTATGGCTGTTAGTATTTACCTTATGTATTGAGGTGCTCCTATGTTGGGTGCATAAATATTTACAATTGTTATATCTTCTTCTTGGATCGATCCCTTGATCATTATGTAGTGTCCTTCTTTGTCTCTTTTAATAGTCCTTATTTTAAAGTCTATTTTGTCTGATATGAGAATTGCTACTCCAGCTTTCTTTTGGTTTCCATTTGCATGGAATATCTTTTTCCATCCCCTTACTTTCAGTCTGTATGTGTCTCTAGGTCTGAAGTGGGTCTCTTATAGACAGCATATATAAGGGTCTTGTTTTTGTATCCATTCAGCCAATCTGTGTCTTTTGGTGGGAGCATTTAGTCCATTTACATTTAAGGTAATTATCAATATGTATGTTCCTATTCCCATTTTCTTAAGTGTTTTGTGTTTTTTTATTGTAGGTCTTTTCCTTCTCTTGTGTTTCTTGTCTAGAGAAGTTCCTTTAGCATTTGTTGTAGAGCTGGTTTGGTGGTGCTGAACTCTCTCAGCTTTTGCTTGTCTGTAAAGGTTTTAATTTCTCTATCAAATCTGAATGAGATCCTTGCTGAGTAGAGTAGTCTTGATTGCAGGTTTTTCTCCTTCATCACTTTCACTATGTCCTGCCACTCCCTTCTGGCTTGTAGGGTTTCTGCTGAGAGATCAGCTGTTAACCTTATGGGGATTCCCTTGTGTGTTATTTGTTGTTTTTCCCTTGCTGCTTTTAATATGCTTTCTTTGTATTTAATTTTTGACAGTTTGATTAATATGTGTCTTGGCGTATTTCTCCTTGTATTTATCCTGTATGGGACTCTCTGTGCTCCCTGGACTTGATTAACTATTTCCTTTCCCATATTAGGGAAGTTTTCAACTATAATCTCTTCAAATATTTTCTCAGTCCCTTTCTTTTTCTCTTCTTCTTCTGGAACCCCTATAATTCGAATGTTGGTGCGTTTAGTGTTGTCCCAGAGGTCTCTGAGACTCTCCTCATTTCTTTTCATTCTTTTTTCTTTATTCTGCTCTGCAGGAGTTATTTCCACTACTTTATCTTCCAGGTCACTTATCCGTTCTTCTGCCTCAGTTATTCTGCCATTGATCCTATCTAGAGTACTTTTAATTTCATTTATTGCATTGTTCATCGTTGCTTGTTTCATCTTTATTTCTTCTAGGTCCTTGTTAACTGTTTCTTGCATTTTGTCCATTCTACTTCCAAGATTTCGGATCATCCTTACTATCATTATTCTGAATTCTTTTTCAGGTAGACTGCCTATTTCCTCTTCATTTGTTAGGTCTGGTGCATTTTTATCTTGCTCCTTCATCTGCTGTGTGTTTTTCTATCTTCTCATTTTGCTTATCTTACTGTGTTTGGGGTCTCCTTTTTGCAGGCTGCACTTTCGTAGTTCCCGTTGTTTTTGATGTCTGTCTCCAGTGGCTAAGGTTGTTTCAGTGGGTTGTGTAGGCTTCCTGGTGGAGGGGACTAGTGCCTGTGTTGTGGTGGATGAGACTGGATCTTGTCTCTCTAGTGGGCAGGTTCACCTCTGGTGGTGTGTTTTGGGGTGTCTGTGGCCTTATTATGATTTTAGGCAGCCTCTCTGCTAATTGGTGGAGTTGTGTTCCTGTTTTGCTAGTTGTTTGGCATAGGTTGTCCAGCACTGTGGCTTGCTGGTCGTTGAGTGAAGCTGGGTGCTGGTGTTAAGATGGAGGTCTCTGGGAGATTTCCGCCATTTAATATTATGTGGAGCTGGGAGGTCTCTTGCTGACCAGTGTCCTGAAGTTGGCTCTCCTACCTCAGAGGCAGAGCCCTGACTCCTGGCTGGAGCACCAAGAGCCTTTCATCCACACAGCTCAGAATAAAATGGAGAAGAAGTAGAGAGAATTAGTAGAAGTATGAGTAAAGAAAGAAGGAAAGGAGGAAAGGAAGGAAGGAAGAAAGAAGCAAAGAAGGAAAGAAAGGAGGGAGGGAGGGAGGGAGGGAGGAAGGAAGGAAGGAATGAGGGAAAGAAGGAAAAAAGACAAAAAGAAAAAAGATACAGTAAAAATAAAATAAACTATAATATAGTTATTGAATTAAAAAATATTTAGAAAACAAAAAAAAAAAAAAGGGATGGATAGAACCTTAGGACAAATGTTGGAAGCAAAGCTATACAGAAAAAATCTTACACAGAAGCATACACATACACCTTCACAAAAAGAGATAAACGGGGAAAAATCATACATCTTGCTCTCAGAGACCACCTCCTCAATTTGGGTTGATTCGTTGTCTAAAGGAGGGAAGGAAGGAAGGAAAGAAAGAAAGAATGAATGAAGGTAAAGTATAATAAAGTTATTACAATTAAATTAATTATTAAGAAAAAAAATTAAAAATAAAAACCATGGACGGATAGAGCCCTAGGACACATGGTGGAAGCAAGAGTATACAGACAAGATCTCACACAGAAGCATACACGTACACATTCACAAAAAGAGGAAAAGGGGGGGAAAAAAAATCATATAACTCGCTCCTTAAATCCACCTCTTCAATTTGGGATCATTCCTTGTCTATTCAGGTATTCCACAGATGCAGGGTATATCGAGTTGATTGTGGAGCTTTAATCCGCTGCTTCTGAGGCTGCTGGGAGAGATTTCCCTTTCTCTTCTTTGTTCTCACAGCTCACAGGATCCCAGCTTTGGATTTGGCCCTGCCTCTGTGTGTAGGTCGCTGGAGGGAGTCTGTTTTTTGCTCAGACAGGACGGGGTTGAAGGCGCCGCTGATTCGTGGGCTCCGGCTCACTCAGGCCGGGGGTATGGGTGGGGGGAGGAGGGGCACTGCGTGCGGGGCGGGCCTGCGGCGGCAGAGGCCAGCGTGACGTTGTACCAGCCTGAGGCCCGCCGTGCGTTGTCCCGGGGAAGTTGTCCCTGGATCCCGGGAACCTGGCAGTGGCGGGCTGCACAGGCTCCGCGGAAAAGGGGCGCGGAGAGTGACCTATGCTCGTACACAGGCCCCTTGGTGGCGGCAGCAGCAGCCTTAGCGTCTCCCGCCCGTCTCTGGGGTTTGCGCTTTTAGCCGCGGCTCGCGCCCGTCTCTGGGGTTCGCGCTTTTAGCCGCGGCTCGCGCCCGTCTCTGGAGTTCCTTTAAGCAGCGCTCTTAAACCCCTCTCCTCGCGCACCAGGAAACAAAGAGGGAAGAAAAAGTCTCTTGCCTCTTTGGCAGGTGCAGGCTTTTCCCCCGAACTCCCTCCCGGCTAGTCGTGGTGCACTAACCCCTTCAGGCTATGTTCAAGCCGCCAACCCCAGTCCTCTCCCAGCGCTCCATCCAAAACCGAAACCTGAGCCTCAGCTCACAGCCCCGCCCGCCCTGGCGTGCGAGCAGACAAGCCTCTTGGGCTGGTGAGTGCCGGTCGGCACCGATCCTCTGTGCGGGAATCTCCCTGCTTTGACCTCTGCACCCGTCGCTGTGCACCATTCCGCGGTCCCGAAGCCCCCCCCCCCCCTCCGCCTCCCGCAGTCTCCGCCCGCGGAGGGGCTTGCTAGTGTGTGGAAACTTTTCCTCCTTCACAGCTCCCTCCCACTGGTGCAGGTGCCGTCCTTATTCTTTTGTCTCTGTTTTTTCTTTTTTTCTTTTGCCCTACCCAGGTACGTGGGGAGTTTCTTGCCTTTTGGGAGGTCTGAGGTCTTCTGCCAGCCTTCAGTAGGTGTTCTGTAGGAGTTGTTCCACGTGTAGATGTATTTCTGGTGTATCCGTGGGGAGGAAGGCGATCTCTGCGTCTTACTCTTCCGCCTTCTTCAAGGTCCCCCTATATGGAGATATTGATGGAGTATACAACTCTGAAATACAGCTCTCAAAAACATCAATAGTCTTGTGTACTGAGTATTTAACAGTATGAGAATTCAATTTGGTGCTCCAAATATTTGAGAAATAACTATGTGGGAAGTACAGTACTAGTCCTTGAGGACAGGATGTTTAAAAAAGAAATACAGCTTATTCTCTCCTGGAACTAAAAATCCCACAGGAAGTGCCATTGTATTTGTTAATAAAAGGAAAATTCAGCTTAAATATAGAACAATTAAAAAAATAAAAGTTAAATTTAAAAACAATCCATCTACACAAATTGCACATACCGCAATTTAATTCTATAAATTACTTACCATTGAACATATATTTCCATCAATACATACTCATCTGTGATACAGCATATGGGTGTGTGTGTGTGTGTGTCCACATAATATTATGGACAATTTAAAAAATCAATACAAAATGGAAATTTATGATTTTAAATGTTTCTGTTTTTACAAAGAATATAAATTCAATAAATATTAAAAGAGGCTAGAAAATTACAAATAACCTGAGTATAAGTAAGGAAATAAACAATTAATAAAGAGAAAAGCAGAAATTAATTTTAAAACAGAAAAATAGAAGCATAAAAAAGCAAAGAACTGACATTATAACAATATTCTAATAGAATAGAAATTAAAAAATATAACCTAGTGCAGCTGAAAATGAGAGTAAGGGAAAAACTATGAATAAACCAGCAAAATTGAGATAAGTATGAAAGAAAAGCCTAATGGATTTATACTGTCACATTTAAAATTTTGATTAAATGTGTATCCAAAATTAACTCAAAATTTATTTTAAAAGCTCTAATAAACAAATATCCCTAAGAATAAACTTTAGGCTTGTCTTAAAGCCACCTTAAGTGTAGTGGGTCCATTCAGAATATTTTATGAGTTAAGTATTAAGATAACATCAAGAAACAGAAACTATCATACAACCAAAGGAATGTATACTCCCTCTGAACTAAATAAAACATTAAGAGCTAAAAAAAGAAAAGAAAAAGAAGTAAATACTATCTGTGGTTCTTAATGTGTTTTACTGCATAGAACAAAGAAGCAATGTCTCCACTTATCTTATAGGCTAGATTAACCTTGATATCAAAGTATAGCAAATGCAGCATTTTGTGGAATTACAACCTGAGAAAGTTGCATTGCTTCCTTCCTATGGCCATTTCTACATTTCAGTCATTATCTGAGTACTACAACCAATTCCTGCTAATTCTTCAGTTTCTTGTATCACTACGAAATACCCAACGAATACTTCAAGTAGTAAGAAGGTGTTTTTTCTCTTTTTTTTTAATTTAATATGCTTTGCCAAATATGTGACAGCTTCCCTATTTATTACCAATATTATGGAAAAGGTAGTATCTTGTGGTAAAAAGAACTCTGAATTTCAAAATCTGGCTTGGCTACCAACTAGCCTTTTGCCTGTGAGTGAGTTACAATTTTTCTGCCTCCTAATAAAATAAGAAGTTATATTATACCATCTCCATGATTCTATGATTCCACAAAGCAGCCACATTATTTCATTATTTATAAGTTTCATTATTTACACGAGTGAAAGATAGGGGCATTATCCAGGGGAATAGTCAAGAAAAATGCAGATATTATTTTAAAAATATATAAATTCAAAGGATGCCAACACTCATATGATTCTATGGGACTGAAGAACTTATCAGTGTGAGAAGACAGGCACAACAAAATGTTATATTCAAATATAATATGTTAACAAAAGAAGTTTGTGGGCTTCCCTGGTGGTGCAGTGGCTGAGAGTCCGGCTGCCGATGCAGGGGACACGGATTTGTGCCCCGGCCTGGGAAGATCCCACATGCCGCGGAGCGGCTGGGCCCGTGAGCCATGGCCGCTGAGCCTGCGCGTCCGGAGCCTGTGCTCCGCAACGGGAGAGGCCACAACAGTGAGAGGCCCGCGTACAGCCAAAAAAAAAAAAAAAAGAAGAAGTTTGTATTACCACATCTCACTACTCCTTTCCTCTTTTATTCTAACTGGAAACCAATAGGTCATGGTCATGGTGAAAATAACCACTGCATATAATTGAGACTGGATATGTATGACATTGAGGGGAATGGCAAACAAAATTATTTGCAGGCTGTTATTGCCAGGGTGGCATTTTAAGCCAGCATTTCCATAAATTCTATAACTCTAAGCAAGTGCTTTGTGCATAATGTGGAACTTGAGGAAAATAAGAAAGGCTTCTTTTCCTAAGTCTAGAAATGGTATTTTATGTGAATGATTGATTTCCAATGGGACTCTGAGAACAGAATTGTCCATTTTATTGTCTCTTCTTTTTGCTTGAAACCATATTAAATAAACATATATCAAATTTGAATAAGAATAGTAAATAGCAATTGTTTCCATATCTTTCTCCAGTGGCTGATACAGAAAACGAGTAAATTAACAATCAATAAATCATAACGAGGTCTTAGATTTTTATATTGCTTTTGGGAAATAATGGATTTTGAGTCTTTAATGACAAGAGATTATTTTTTGATGAATTGATAAATCTCTGAAAGATTTTAAAGCTGTTGTTAATAGGTGTTTAGCAGTAAAACTGTCACATGGCACAACATTGAAATCCAAATTAATTTGTCCCAGGAACTGAGAAACTGATTAATAAAATATAACATTATTTCCTACTGTCTTAGATTCACTGGAAAGTTATGATCTTTTGAGGTCATTCATTGTAATTTGTGCAGTGTCAGTAACATACAGCATGCTGAATTTTTATTCACTCACAAATATATGTGTTATTTAGATACATATACATATACACGTACACATAAAATATACTTAGGCATATAAATATATATGTTTGTATACAGAATGAAGAATAATGATAGCTAGGTAATTTGATCAAAACCATAGAACCACAATTATATTTTATTTTTGCCTTTTTCAACAAAATATACCCCAAAACATTCTATAGACTCATCCAGTTTTTTTAACTATCTATATTAAAATATAAAAACAAATATATTTTAAAATATATGAAATTATTTTATAATGCAAGAGTGGAATTAATTTTAATTTTGAGACCAATGTAAAATATGAAATGGTTATTACTAAATGTTAAGTGAATTTATATTATACCAAAAGGTATGGTACTTGGATTGCTTCTACTGGAAAGGGGCTCCTTCATTTTTCTGTATTCTAAGACTTGACCATAGAGTTAACCATAACCCTCCCAGCTGATCCCCCTCAGTGGACACCATGGGAGGAAAGAATGATATGAATATTTAGTGCTTTGAATAAAAATATATTAGTTGCCACTATGGAGAAGGTAACCAAGATGATAGGTTCCACAGAAAGCCTACTTCAGCGTAACCACTCTAGGGAAGGAGGACCCATGGAGAATGGGAAGGAGCACTGTAAGTAAGTGTAAAATTCCTCCATTGGTAGCTCCATTAGACAGAGGCAGGAAATCACAGGTAGAGATATAACATCCAGGAGCAAGGCAACAATGTTCAGAGCCTTTCCTGATAAAGATGGAGAACTCCTTTCAGAACAAGGTACTCTCTCTGTGGCTCTGGGATTATCCAAGGTAGCGAGAAAACCCTGATTGACTGAGATGGAACTACTTTCCCAATCCAGACATTTATGGTTTGAGACAGATTTAATTTGATTTAGACAAATCAAATTCAATTTAAATAACTCAATTGTGGAGAATTTCATGCTTGTTACACTAGGAGAATAGAATTTTGACAGAATGCTTTCCTGTATTTATCAAGATTTCATATAGTTTAAAAATTTGCTGGTGTAATTACTCTAATTTAATGAGCACCTGCTTTGTGTCAGATAATATACACATATCTGCAACTCTCACCCTCCGTGCAGTACAGGAAACATCTTTGTTTTACGGAATTTCAGAGAATGTTCTGGTTATCTATTGCTACATAACAAATCACCCCAAAACTTAGTGGCTTAAAAAGATAGTCACCTTATTATTTCTTTAAATTCTGTGATTTGAGAGTTTAGAGAGCTCTCAACTAGATGGTTACAGCTTGGTTCTCTCATTCAATTGCTACTAAAAAATGGCTAAAGCTAAAATGATGGGATCTTCACACAGCAGAGCATGGCCAGGCAACAATTTCTCCTTACGCAATCTTAGAGTCTCTACTTGTGATTTCTTCAATCAGTCTCTTAAGGTGGGCTAATTTAGGCTGCCTCACAACATGTCAACATGGCAATACAATCAAACTGCTTACATGGCAGCTAAAACCATTGAGGGTGAGTATTCAAGCAAAAAACAAAGTAACTGCATTGCCTTTCTCTAGGGCTCAAAACCATCACAAAAGTACCCATTTTCAAGGGGAGGGGATGTAAATCCCTCTACTTGATGGGAGGAGTATAAAATAATTATGGACATATTTTAAAAGTGTAACAGAAAGTACATGTAACATACAGAGAGCAGGTGGCAAACCCCAGGTCTTTAATAATCCTAGGCTCTTCCAAGCCAAGCATTTCTCCATTTCAGTGTCATTAAGTGAGACCAAAAGATAAAGTGAAAACTTTAAATGAGAACACCACTTAGTAATAAGTCCAATTGGAGCATTTTTCTTATTAAGTTAAAAAAAAAATTTGCCAACAATAGTGTCAGCTGTAGAACTAACACAGCATTGCATAATCAAGTTGTGCCTTTGTTACCCAAAATAATATTTTACAAATTCAATACATATGCTCTGAATTACAGGGTAATTTATTAAACTTTTAACACAAAAGGTCTCAGAATACATTGTTCTTCTGTTCTTGCCGTTGTCTTGTCCCTATTCTTTCCAGTTGTGCATTTGCTTTCCTGCTTCTTTTCAATCCCTAAAAGATGCCACATTGAAACCATTCCTTTGTATTCTCTGTCTTTGTGATTAATGGCAGTTTAAGTTGGTACACATCCACAATAATGTAATAGAATTTAATTTCACTATAAATTTTTAAATTACAAAGGTGAAACAATAGAAGACTCCCTTTGTGGGAGAGTAATGTCAAGCAAATTAATGATTTCTCCACAGTAAAAATTAACTCAGCAATGAGTATGTGTCATGTCTTGTAAGAAACTGGCATGTGAAGCATTCAGGCATAATTTACGAACTTGTTGGTTCCTACACATTGTACACTGACTACTCCCTCAGTCTCTACCTGATAGAATAGAATAACAACTTCAGCCTGGCCTCTGTTATTCCCTTATTAACTACCATGCAGATAATTATTTGCATTGAAGATTTCTTTTGAGACTGTTAGTTTCTTTTATAGAGAAAGCATAGTAGCCATTTTTTGTTATAAACTTTATGATTCATTATTTGCAGCTTATTATGCCTCATTACATTTTTACCCATGATTTTTTGTTCTTGAGAATTGGGTCTCTAGACTGTGAAGTGTTATTTATTTCATGTGAAACACAGAAATTTTATTCAACTAACAAAAACATAATTAAGACTACATGGACTATGAGGAAAATATGATATATAACCTTGTGCAAAATCTTTTTATTATTATGATGGCATGCAAAAATATGTATAAGTGTGTGTAACTAGTAAACATGATATGCAAATCTGAGTAGTTTTCAGGAACACATCTACTAAAATGATGGACACCAAGAGTACTACTCACATTTCTCAAATAAAGACATAATTGCACAGATGACAGATAGGATTTTCCATAATATCACAGACAGTTTTAGGAAAAAGGACAACTCACAGTGAATATTTAATTTTAGTAATGATTGATTGACTCACAGGGGACATGACCCCATTTTAAAGATGGAAAACTGAAGATGAGGATTTCAGTTTATGACTAATGTCAACATCTTTTGTGCTATTGGGTAAGGTCATGGAGAATGGCACATCTGCACAATTCAATTAACTTTTCCACCCCATGTGATTCTTACTGAAAGTGGAGAAAAGTAGAGGGAAGTAACTGTACACACCAGTATAAACAGAAAATATGGAGGCAGTATGGACACAAGAGACAAGCAAGAGACACACTTTAAAACATAGATTTATAAAAAAGTGCATCTTACTTTTTTTAAAGATTTTTTTCGATGTGGACCACTTTTAAAGTCTCTATTGAATTTGTTACAATATTGCCTCTGTTCTATGCTTTAGTTTCTAGGTCACAAGGCATGTGAGATCCCATCTCCTCAACCAGGGATCGAACCCTCACTCCACAACATTGGAAGGCAAAGTCTCAACCACTGTACCACCAGGGAGTCCCTGCACCTTACTTTAAAGTAAGCAAAGAGCCCTGAAATCAGAATGCTAGGTGGAATTATGAGTAATGGTACCCTTCCCTGCTCAGCAATAACAATCTGAGAAAGAAAGAGAGAGAGAAAAGGACTACAACATTATTGCATAAAGGTTTACTAGAAACACTCGTGACTCTCCCAAAAACATATAACTAGTCGAGGACAGAATTGGAGAATAGCTGGGATGTATGACCTCTAGTCTTTTGTTCACGTTGCTTCATCATTCTTACTTCTGTATTGGAGCCATTCCAATATCACACCCACAGGAAATAGGAAATGACAAAACAAGTAGATGATTCCTGAACATAAATGATTCTGTACACACAAACACCCATACACATACATGCACAGAGACATAGGCAGATACAGTTTTTTATTAAAATTTTCAATTTTTCTGTCAATTTAAGTATTTATTGTACATTCTATACTAAATATATTTTGTATTTTCTAAACAGAAGTACTGTGGCTGAATTTACATATCCCTTAACTAAACCATCTTTCTAAGCAGGGGCACAGTTATATTTGTCTTTTGATCAATAATATCTAGAATAGATACTGGCACATAGTAGAAGTTCAGGACAAAATAGCTACATTAAAGAATGACATATTTCCTAGTATTTATACTCAGGCATTGAATGCCACTAAGTATAGAATAATTTACAAAAATAAATTGCCACTGAAGGCAGAACCTGGGACATATGTCTGGGCAAGTTTTAGTGTCAGGGGCACTTGCCATTACTCTGCATCTCTCCTTGTTGTTTTGTTAAGTGCATTGTAATGGTTTAGCCACCCTGGATGAAACAGACTCAGGCACTGTCTAATACAATTATATAAGGAAGCATCGTCACACTAATTATTTATTACTGCAAGACAAATTCCCTCAGAATTAATTACCTCAGCTTAAAACAACAAATGCTTATTTTCTCACACATTTTCTAAGAGTCAAGAATCCAAGAGTGGCCTGGCTGGGTGAAACTCAGGATCTCTCCTGGTTGGACAAGGATGCTATCATCTGAAGTTTGACAAGTGCTGGAGGATTTGCTTCCAAGACGGTAATCCACATAGCTGTTAGCTTGAGGCCTCAGTGCCTTGCTCAGTACCTTCCATAGGGTGTTTGTTCTTGTACTTCTCCATAGACCTGCTTGAGTGTCCTCATGACATGGAAGCTGGCATCTAAGAAAGAAAGTGAGGAGAAAGACCTTGTGTCTTTTATGTCATAAACTTGGAAATCACACATTCTTTCTTCTGCTGCATTCTATTTGTTAAGAGAGAGACACTAAATATAGTCTACATTCAAGGGAACAGGAATTATGAAGAGTGCTTACAAAAGAGAGTATCAAAGAATCTGTGGATATATCTTTAAATAACCATAATAGGATCACAAATCTTTCCAAGTGTGACTCACATTGTATTATACGTAAATGTGTATATACACATATATTATATTAAGCACTTTTTAAAGAAGATAGTTTGCATTGTTATGAGAGGTAGTTAGAAATCTAAATGCAACTGTGATGCCCCACACCAGAAAGGGTGCCAAGCACACTAAAAAAGAAAATATTGGCACAGAGGAGAAGACTGAGGAGAAGCTTGGAAGTAAGGCAGAGGAAAGGGAGGAGTCCATATTAATAATCATAATAATATATGCACATGTAATTGTACACATTAGCATATTGCCTCAACTCCTACCCTGATTAGTGGTAAGTGGATTTCAATGAGAGTTAGTGACCATTCCATACACATCATTATTCTCCAATTTATCTGCACACCAGAAGGAAGTGACAAAATACAAAAGACAAAATATGTTTTCCATGATTGCCAACCACTTACTGTATGTCCCTTTGTCTTTGCACCAGTTTCATAGATTGATTGCATGTGTCAGCATAACACTTATCACCCACATCTGTTGTGAACTGCAAGTCTGCCAATGACTATTATATATACAGGAGGCCATCAACCTGTAAAATATTTAAAATACACACGGTTGATTTGATGAACCTTAAGTCTGAAATTGCCCTGTGAAACCCTCAACAAACACAAATGTAATGTGTAGAATTTCCTGAACACATTGCTGCTTTCAAATGCTTTGTTTTTATTAAATATTTGCAGGAGACTAGACAACCAGTGTCACCAAGTTAAAAATGATGTGCTTTTATGAGTCTATGAAAACACAAGCAGAATAATGTCAACCTTGGCAAATATGCACATTTTTTTTAGTTGTGAATATCCTCCCAGTGTTCCCTGACAGAATTTGGGGAGTGAAATATTTTCATCATTTTCACTTCACTGCTAAAACTTTGTAATTTACCATAGGTGTCCAGACTATTGCTGAGTTTTATTCCATAATTAGAGATGTGTGAGGCAGAACAAAAAGCAGTCTCATTCTCACTATATTGAACGTTTCCTGTGATGGGAAGTTCACCAAATTAACAGTCCCATTCTTTATCAACTATTAAAAGGAGTAATCCTTCTCACCACATTTTGAGGAGATGAGGACACAGTCAAAATTTAAGACTATCATAAAATACTTCATTATCTGCTTCTGTCAACCTAAAGGAAATTATTTAAATAATTTGAGTGAGATTAATCTTATTTCTTTTTCTTCTTTGCTTCTTGATTGTTCATGACTGATATGAGCACATGGGGCCCTTGCATCTTCTGCAGTCTTGTGCATTTGGCTGGGTTGTGGAGTCAGTACCAGCCTACCACCTATAATCAGTATGTAGAGGGATATGGTATGATGACCTACAGGTTGGAATTTGAGTCTGTAATAATTTGTTACAGGAGAATTAGGAACTATGAATCCAGTGCAATACCCAGAATATATTCTCAAGGCTGGAAAATAGACAAGGTTGTAATCTAATTAATTTTTATTTGAGGGGATGCAGATGTTTTGGCTGATTTTACCATTTAGTAGTGAGATTATGTGACTTTGAAAAGATAATTAACCTCACTGCACTTCAAGTCCTCATCTGTAAATTACTTACTTCATGAGGTTGATGGGAGAATTAAATACAGTAGTGTCTTAAATTGCTTATCTTGCTCCTTGATGCCTGGTAAGCATGCAATAAATAGTGTGAGATGTAATTATTGTTCATCATTTTATTTTATTCAAAGATACTAAGGATTAGGTTTACAAAGAAGACTGGAGTGGTTAAACAATGACATTTAATCCTATGGTTGACCTTTATAGCTTTGAGTGATCTTAGATGTTATTTATTATTTTTACTCTTTAAATAAATCATCCCAAAGATTGATGTAACTTCAACACATTTGTATATATTCTAAGTGCAGTGCAACTCAAATGTTGGCCCATGGACTGGTGCAGTCCAAAGAAGTGTTTGTTACTGATACATAATGAAGTAACTATAGAAATTGAGAATAATTTTTAGAAATGTATACAGCAACCTGACCTTGCCATGTCATTCAAACATGTGATTAATGGACGTGTCTTGTTGGACAGAGTATTTTGTAAAAGTATCCATTTGTGATAGGTTGGAAAGTAAATAAAACTGATCCCTTACCACAGAAATTTGAGAAGCATTACTCCAGAGTAGATCCAGGGTATTTCCAATGCCATTCTCAGGGTGACCCGGAAACCTGCCCAAGTCTCTGTAAAGGGCTCAGAAATATATATGTGCCTGCTAAAGAAACAAAATAGAATCTCTAACTTTATTTAATCTTATTTTTTCAAAATTGTGAAGAAGGCAGAATTAAGGAGCCACTATTATAAGAATTCAATATGTCAAAGACGGATTACAGATATCAGTAATCTTAACAGGCAAGCAAGAGACAAATGACCAGTTACTGTGTTCAGATTTTCATCAAAGTATGGGACAGGAATCCATCTAAAAATCAGTACCAGGATACGAATGAAGCTTGATGACAGCACAAAAGCCTTCTAAATTAGAGACTACTTGTTCCCTACCGTTTCCAAGATTTAGTATTAAAGAGTCAAAAGTCCTGAATCTGCAAAAGGAGAGGAATAGAAACACTTGATTAAAGTGGGGAAGTGAATTGGAAAGGATCTAGGAAATTCCTGAAAATTTGCTGTCAGGGCTGATGGATGTTAAAGTGCTGGGAGTCTAAGTAAAGCATTTGCTACCACTGTGCTTCTAAGGTGATGAGTGTTTTCAGCAAAAATGTGCACTTCACCTTAGCAAGTAAAAAATCAATTTTCTCTAGTATCCCCAAAGCATGCAATTCCTCTGTTCTTATAGCTCTTTTTAGATAGACTTCAATGGTCAATGCACGTTGTTCTTTCCAAGCACTAAATTAAAACTTGTTCTTTCTATGTTCAAAGCAATGATTTGAATGTTTTAGTAAGGAAAGTAGATATGAAAATTATGAATTAGGCAATATAAGTGGATTAAAACCATGAGTTATAGAGTCCTTATTTAGAGAATCCAGATGGAGATCATTCAATGTCTTTCCTGAAATGAAATTCTCAGGAACTAAATCTCCATCTTTACTTTAACTTAAGAAATCTAATTATATATTTCCCATTTTTTGAAAGGCATATCTGCTTGGACTGCTCATCAATACCTCAAAGTCACATACCTGTTTAGAACTAAATTCACCTTTCATACCAACTCTTTTGCCCTCCTGAATTTATCATTTGCCAAGGTGACATCACTATCTTCCATCAATTAGGCTTGGAAGTCTCAGAGCCAACTCTCAGAGACTCTCAGAGTCTCAGAGCCTCTTTCACTTTCTCTACCCATGTCACATCAGTCACTAAATCTTTCTAATCTTCCTTGGTCTACCCAACCTCTTCTTCCCACATCTGTTACAACAACCCTAGTTAAGACTCCTAACTCTCTGGACTACTGCCTTTTTCTGTAGTAATGTTTCATCACCTTCTGCTGCCCCTATATAATAAGAAGACGATTTTCTAGTTTATGTGCATTTTGTGTGCTGAATGAGTTTTTGGAATGTTTCATCATATTGAGACGATGGTTAGTCTGTGAGAGACTTTTAAGATGTTGCCAGGAATAGCTTTTACTAAAGACTGCAGTTTTCTGCAGTTGTGAAATTAATTCTCAGTACTAATGTCTCAGAGAAAATAGAAATGGAAACTGAGAAGTTGGACAGTATGCAGTAAGAGTAGAGTACTTTCTCATTCTCTGGAGATTTCACTGTCTCTTGGAGCTCTCTGTTCTTGAGGAAGACAGATATTCAGATGGGTGCCATCCTGTAAGAGTATAAAGTGGAATCCACTGCAAGGCTGAGTGGAGCCAGGAAAGAAAATTCCCTTGTAATAAATCACAACCTGAACAGAATTAGAGTCATCTTGTAAACCAAAGCATACAGATTTTATTTGTATTTGTTTATCTTGAGTTGTACTCTCTTCCTCAGTAAAACTAAGTATCAAGTTCTCAGGGAATGAGCTTGTGCCATTGCTGTGACTTTAAAGAGCAGCTATCAGAGAAGTGGCTGGCCCATTAGCGGGTGCAATTAATCCATATGAAAGGAAGCTTTGAAGTTTACTGGGAATTTCTCCTTTCTTTACTGACCTTAGAACATCTATATTTTAATTTCATTAATTGAGGTAAATTTCCTTGCACATGCCTCCATGCAAAAACTTCAGATTACCTAGAGGAGTGATTTTCAAACTGTTCTGTGCAGTCTTAGAGTTCCATTGGTGTGACTTAGGGCCACTCGAGGAGAGGCTAAGAAGGTAGGACTCTATCTTCTGATGTTGCTTTAATCAGTCTCTCTCTCTCTCTCTCTCTCTCTCTCTCTCTCTCTCTCTCCCTCTTTCTCTCTCCCTCTCTCTCTCTCTCCTCCACCTCTTTCTCTCCCATGGTTTGTGGCTCTACTTACACTTTCTTCTTTTGGAACTACAAGAAAACATAGCAAGAATAACAAAATACAAGTTTAAAAACCATTAACCAAGAGAGAAACAACCAAATTCTTTAGTCAGGCACTCATGGCTATAAATAATCTGAAGTAAATGCTCCTGGCTTATATTTTACTGGTTATCTCTTTTAATGGCAGAATCCTATTGTTTATATACTCTATAAAATCCTATGTAAACTGCACTATTCATTGCTGCCATACAGAGTTTTGATTTCCTGCCTTGTTCACATTTCTCTTTTGCTTGATATGTTCTTCCGTCTAAACTTATTTCAGCTTTCCTGACCACCTCCATCCAGTGTTGTCTCTCTCTTATGTTTCTATAATGTTTTTTTCTTGCCACTTTTCATAGATTCTCTTGCTCTTTGCATTAAAGGGCATGTTATGTAAAAGCATCTTTAAACTGTAAATCATTATTTTGATTTTTTTTCTCTTTCTAACTTTAATCACTGTCAAATCTTGACTTTCAATTGTTACATATATCTGCCTCTTATTTGCTGTTTTGTGTTGGAAGCAAATATATTTTCAATATGTATACTTCTGTGATAATCAAAAGTCTACTTTCAACATACATGAACTAATGTTTTGTTAATTTACCTGAAGCCTGTCATGTTTATTGGAGGTTGTAAGCATGTCAAATTGTGTTTATGAAGCCTAAAATAAAGCTAATCTGTACATGTAACCCTCAGTAATATTTGGAATGAAGGCATTATTGAAAATACCATACAAATTAATACTACTAAATGACTTTTATTAGTTCTACACAGGAGGTATCTCTACTATTCAAGGAAATAATTAGTTTTCAGTTCTGCCTTTAGTCAGGACATGACTCTTCTTCTTAAAGGAGTTTTTTATATTCCTCTCATCACACAGGAAGTAGTTAACATTGATCCCACTGAAAGTACATGGTTATTACCACAGATACCTTAGATATAAAATATCCTGATCTGAGATCATCATTACTCATGGAGTTAAACAAGCAAGGCCTAAAAGTCATCCATGCTTGGCAACGAGGGCTCTGTAGCTAGAAGCCAATATTCCCTCACAGATGCATGGGACAAGATGATGAAGGATATAGAAGAGGACTCCCCACTTTTCAGAGAAAAACCCTTTCCAAACAGAATTCTTCCTAACTAGAGTGTGCCCTTATCCACTTATTAAGAGTTATCTCTAATTCCTGGTGAGGGATAACAGACACCAGAATCTTCTGTATATCCTTTATTGGTAGCTGTAAATAATTTTAAATAGTAAATGCTCTAATTATAGGAATATTTATAGTCATAATTACAGTCACAGTTATAATTGCTGTGTATTTATAATTATGATTAAATTTATGATTATAGACACATTTATAATTCTTGTTAAACTTTCATCTCCATGTCAGATGATCTGTGAGTTTAACTACTGAATCCCCATCATTGAGTTTAGCACCTAGAATATAGTAAGTTGTGCACAAATATATGTTGAATGAAATTTTTTACCAAATATGAATTTAATTATCCTCACAATGAAATTTTATCATTCTCTAAAATAGAAAGTGACTCTTGAGACATTCAAAAAATATTGATGCCTAAGCAAAATAAATCCTGATTATTTTAGTTCTGAGGTTCTGGTTCTCCAAATGGACACAGCCAGATAAAAATGACCTAAATAAGTAATATGGTCTTATTAAAATCTGTAGTTTGGGGGATGCTACATTTTTGGCCTTAAAGTTTGGTTTTCCTTATACTACTTTAGTGTGTCAGGTATCATTATAAACAGTTAAACGAACAAATCATAAGACTAATAATAAAAATATCAACATAATTATTATTATGTAATATTTGTATTACAAATACAATATTTGTATACATTGTGGTTTCTCAGTGCATGACAACTCACAGGCACAATCACATAAGCATATTTGCAATATTTTTAACTACTTAAATGACTTCATGCATATTTATGTGCCCATGGACAGAGTGAAAATTTTGCCCACCCATATTCCAAAGTTCTGGGTTAGGTAAGAAGACAACATGCCTCCTACGGACAGTTCTACAACAAGATGCCTGGATATAGTTCCTGGGGCTTTCTCCTAACATATTTTTAAATTGTTTACAGAGTCATTTGGTGTGACACAGGGTAACATGTTGGAAGGAAATGCTGTGACTCCAAAAATCCAGGAGGGTATAAAATCACAGAGAAGAGATACACAGAGTTTTGAAATAGGATATAGGAAATATGGTATAAGAAAGGGAGAATACCCTGAGTCAAAGTCTTCCTTGGCATTCTGCCATCTTCATCCACCCTAATGTAAAAATTTAACTTTCTTTTACTCTGACACATTACAAACTGCCCAGCAGTACTCCCTAATACCTCAGGCATATGACTTCTCAATATATAGTATCCCTGATACATGAATAGTCTTATTTAATTCATTTATCAGGGATGAATCTCATTCCACAAACTTAGTGGTAACAAATAAACGTCACATTATTTCACTCAAATCAGATAAATCTGACACTAGCACTTCATTCCAATAGGTTGTCTATGCTCAATAACTTTTAGAAATATTTCTTCCTTCCTGAAGTTCTGTATATGTCCCTAACTCACCAGAGCTGCTACTGATATCTTCCTCGTCTAAAATAGCATAATCAAAGAGATATTCCTTGTTTAAGGAGCTATGCTGCTTCCACAATGAGCCTAAGCAAAAAATTATGATGCCACATCCAGGGCGTATTACAAATTTTCTCACACTTCCCAAGTTGTGCTTTCTCATCAGGGTCCTGGACCTGGCATATAGACCTCTTTGTTTACAGGATTGAAGACATCATTTCCTACTTGGTCTCTGAAATATCCAACTATTATGTTTCTATTCTCTTTCTTTCCCTCTGTAAGCATAATCCCTGAGCCCTGTCAGACACAACCACTCTCACAGGCAAGGATGCCAAAAGTGTCCATTGATCTTTTTGATAGGAAGAAAACTGTGCGAAAAAATACATACACATTAATGTTTCAGTAAATTATTTTTCCACATTGCAATTTATCATATTGATAGGTAGAATTGTTATTCCTCACTTTCTTAGAAAAGAAGCAGCAAGAAATCTCAAGAACATGCAACATTCTTTTACCTGAACTTATTCATGAGAAGGGAAAAATGCAGTTTGCTGAGACTTTTTGTCTATCACAAAGCTTTCACCAAGAGAAAAATAAAACAAGTTGATAAACCAAGGGATTCAGCATTTACTACATTTTAGTTCTTCATTGATTCTAGTTAAGAATACTAGTTAGTAAACTAGTTAGGAATGATAAAAAGATGGAGCGAGAACAGACTCAAAAGCCTTCACCCATGTCTCAGAATATTTCTATACTGATAGTAATTCTTCACATAATTAACACCTGGTTTTATAGTACCAATATTGTTTTTAAAAGTTTTGTGTATACTATACTTCTTCACTAGAGCAAAAAAAAAAAAAAAAAGAATACTTTCTTATCTTTAGACTTTATTATCTTTAGAGAGTACTGCTTAGTATGCAGCATGATGTAAATTCTATTTTACTGGAGCAACTAACTAATAATATTTGTCAATTTATGATTGGAATACAATTGACCTTGTGTTTTAACTTGGGCTATAGCTATAATAAGTGTCTCTATGCATTTGTGAATTTGAGTATTTTCAGTTAACCAAATCATATTTAATTTTATCCTGGGATAGAGCTGTTATTTGGCAACCTTTCCAGTGACAATGACAAACTGGAGAAACACAGCCAGCTACAAAATTGCCACTTACTAAACTCCTCGTCAATTCACTTCTGTGTTCTTTGAAAAGAGTGATTTCATAACCTTTCTTCTACAGCCTTAATGCCCTTTGTAAGATAAATACCCTACTAAATGGTCATATTTGCTTTCTTTTGGCCCCAAAAATGCATAGTCAAAGAAATAATCCACCGTAGATACTTTCCTCACTGACACTAAATCTAATTTTGCGGCAAAGGAACATTGAAGATCAATTGTGTGTGCTATTCATATAACTTGCATTATTTCAAAAGTCGTTTTATTTCCCAAGGTCTTTAAGAGCAGTTATTTTCTCATTTATTTATTTATTCATTCATTTATTTTTGATTCATTCAACAAATATTTATTAGATACTCACTATATGCCAGGCATCATGCTCAACGTTGTAGATACAAAGATTAATGTCACAGTTGATGCTCTCAAAGAGTTTGCTGTCTATTATGATGGCAAATATAACCAAATAATGACAAATACAGTGTAATTAGAGGGATGAGGGTAGAAAGTGGTAGCAGAAAGAGAATAAAAGTGTGATTAACTCTGTTAGGGCCTGAGGATACCAGGGAATGCTTTGTAGATAAAGATTCTCTCAAGTATGGTTTGAAGGATGAATTTTTAAAGCAGACTAGAATGAGGAGGAAACATTGGTATTAACAGATGAATAATACAATTAGGGAATTGTACATAGTTCTGAAAACACTGGAAGAAAACATATTACTTAAAAGTGTTGATGAATAAGGTTGGAGAGATGAGCAAGTGAAGGATTTCATTATTTGTAAAGCTAAAGAATTTGAACATTGTCTTAGAGGAGATGGAAAACTATTGGAGAGTTTGTTAACTAATGGAAGAGGGATGCATAATGTAATCTAATTTGTATTGTTAAAAGATTATCCTCATAACAGTGTGAAAGTTGTGACTGATACTAGATTCAGGAAGACCAGTGATCAAAGTCTTAGATCCAGAGGAGGCCTTTCTAGTGTTTACTTTTTTGTGACCTTATAATGAAATTCAATATTTTTATCCACTTTTCCTTAATACAAATCTTCTATGGTGGAGTCCATAAACAACCCTTGCTTAGTTCTCACCATATATCTCAGCATGCTATTTCTCACTTCAATTCAATGTTTCTTCTAATAACAAAGATAAGAAAAAAAGAACTTAACAAACATAACAATAATAGGAATATTAAATAACAGAAAGGACAAATAACAAAAGGTTATTTATGAGAATCTAGTAAATGACTGGTGGAAATTAATTGCATTATGTCCAAGAGTAATTGCAAGTTCTAAAATAAAATTTGCAAGAATATTGACCTTTGATTTTTTAAAATATTTCAACCTTCACAACTGTTTTTTGTATTATAAAATATTAAACAAGAGCCATTCTGTTGCATGTGTTAAAACTTACATTTTTATAGAGACATTCATTTCTTTTGCATTGTAAGCAAGAATATAATCCAGAGAAGAAATGATAAATTCTATATTTCGTTGGTATTTTATTTATTGCATGTGACCTTCATGAACAAAATATATGTATAACCAAAGACACTTGGTTCCTATAATTACAGCAGAAACATATTGGTTACTTTAAACACAATCTTCAAACATCAGTGCCTATAAATGATTATGTGTAGTTAATGCAGATTTCATCCCAATAGGGAATATTTGACTGTCTAAACTATTATAAACTATTATGAAATAGTTTAACCAAAACTGTACTATGAATTTTATAAGATCATAAGTGAATAAAAGTAATTTAAAAATGGTTAAACACTTAGACTGCAACTCTAATTTTAATAAAAGCATATGAGGAGATAAAAATACTACAAAAGATTTTTATAATGTTTACTTAATATCATTCCTTATTCAAGTTTAAAGTGAAGGTATCAAGCAAAGGATGATTGTTTGTGTAATAAAATATGATCACCGTATGTATCTTTTTGCCTTTCTTTTCTTATTTGGGATATTAAATTTAACTCTATAGTGATTCTTTACCAATTATCTCAAACTTTCATAAAGATTAGAACATAAGTTCTAAAAGTTCTAAAATGGATATATAAAAGAGAGAGAAGAAATATCTAACCAAATAAATTATGTAACTTTAACAATAACAAAATATTAAATTAACAAATGGCATATGGATTTGAACTACCACAGACAAAAGTATTTACAATCAAAGAGTTAATCAATAAAATCTATGAAGACAAACACCTGAATTAAAATATGCAGTCAGTTATAAAACAATTACTTTCTAAACAGACTTTCACATGGCCAAAGTTTTGACCAAAAATATTTGATATAGTTAATAACAAACAGTATCAAGGTAGCATTATTATTTGCCTATCAGATTTGTAAAGATTTAAAAGAATGTCTTTTCCCTATTGTATATTATTGCCTTAGATTAATTGACCATAAGTGTGTGGATTTATTCCCAGGCTCTCTGTTCTGTTCCATTGGTCTATGTGTCTGTTTTTGTGCCAGTACCACACTGTTTTGATTACCATAGCTTTGTAGTATAGTCTGAAGTCAGGGAGCATGATATTTGTTCTCTCTCAAGATTGCTTTGTTCTTTCTTCAGCATTCTTCTTTCTCAATATTGCTTTGGCTATTCAACACCTATTGTGGTTCACAAATTTTAGGATTATTTGTTACAGTTCTGTGAAAAATGACATGGGAATTTTGATAAGTATTGCATTGAAGCTGTAGATTGCTTTGAGCAGTATGGACAGTTTAACAATATTAATTTTTCCAATCCATAAGCATGGTATATCTTTCCATTTATTTGTGTTATCTTTAATTTTTTCATCAATGTCTTATAGTTTTCTTCTTTTTCATTTCCTTGGTTATATTTATCCGTAGGCATTTAAAAATTTTGATTCAGTTGAACATGGGATTGTTTTCTTAATTTCTTTTTCTGATAGTTCATTATTAGTGTATGGAAATGCAATGAATTTCTGTATATTATTGTTTTACCCTCTAACTTCACTGAATTCATTTACTAGTTCTAATAGGTTTTGATGGAATCTTCAGGGTTTTTATATAGAGCATCATGCCAGCTGTAAATAATGACAGTTCTAATTCTTCTCTTCCAATTTGGATGCGATTTTTTTTTTCTTCTCTGATTGTTGTAGTTAAGACTTCCAGTACTCTTAAATAGAATTTGCAAGAGTAAGAATTCTAGTCTTGTTCCTACTCTTAGAGGAAAAACTTTCAGCTTTTCATCATTGAGTAAGATGTCAGCTGTGGGCCTGTCATAAATGACCTTTATTACGTTTATTATGTTTCCTTTATAACAACTTTGTTGAGAATTTTTATCATAAATGGATGTTGAATTTTGTCAAATGCTTTTTCTGTATCTATTGAGATGATTGTGTGATTTTTACCTTTCTTTTTGTTAATTTGATGTATCACATTGATTGATATGCAGATATTGAACTATTCCTGTATTCCTGGAGTAAATCCCACTTCATCAAAATGTGTGATGTATTATTTTAATGTATTAAAAGATGTGGTGTACATATTCAGTGGAATGTTTCTCAGCCATAAAAAAATAAAGAATGAAATCTTGTAATTTGGGACAACATGAGTGGACTGGAGGGTGTTATGCTTAGTGAAATAAGTCAGACAGAGAAAGAAAAATATTGTATATTTTCATTATAAGTGGAATCTAAAAAGCAAAACAAATAATATAACAAATATATATATATATATTTTTTATGTCACAGGGAATATATAATGCCGAGCACAGGGGATATAGTCAATATTTTATAATAACTTTGTATGGTTTGTAATTTATAAAAGTATTGAATCACTATATTGTACACCTGAAATGAATATAATATTGCAAGTCAACTATATTTCAATAAATAAAATAATAAATTAACAATTAAAATAAATTTAAAAGACAGTTTAAAGTATAATAGCATATGCTCTTTGTACCTCAATACCCAACAGGTTGGATTAGAAATTGATAACCTTTCTGGAGGGCATTTTGACAGTAAATATCAAAAGACTGAAGAATTCCCAAATCTCTTTAATTTTGTGTTTGCAGATTCATCTAAAACAAGTGTTTTAAAAGTTCACAAAATATGTTAAAATTAATGTTTGCCATAGTGTTACTTATAAACAAGAAATTTTGAACAGTAGATTAAATAATTGTGTTCTATAACCAGTAAATTATACTGTAGGTGTCCATTTACCAGTTTTTACAGTTTCTTACTAATTTGATGAGTAAATAAAACTGGATACCAAGTTATATGGATGGCAAAACCTCATTTAAAATGTATTAAAATAGGGGCTTCCCTGGGGGCACAGTGGTTGAGAATCCACCTGCCAATGCAGGGGACATGGGTTCATGCCCGGGTCCGGGAAGATCCCACATGCCACAGAGCGGCTGGGCCCATGAGCCATGGCCGCTGAGCCTGTGCGTCTGGAGCCTGTGCTCCACAATGGGAGAGGCCACAACGGTGAGAGGCCTGCATACCGCAAAATGTATTAAAATGTACTTGCAAATTGTATCTATAAACAAAATTTTTACTTGATGTTTTACTATCTAAAATATTAAAAATTATTATACCCATATTGTAGGAATATTATTTTTTTATTTCATTTTTTTAATTGTATTTTATCATTTTCAATAATGATTATCAAATATTGGCAAAATTTTAAGAGCACCAAAAATTAATAACAAGAAAGTAGAAAAAGGAAAGAAAGAAAGAAAGAACAGGTGTGTATATTAAGGGAAAAAAGAGAAGAGCAGTGCTATACCAAGATAATGAAAGCACGTTTAAGAAAATATTGGAGACTATCTCTGGAAAATAAAGAAGAATCATGCGACCATGGTAAAGACCACAAGACCAGACAGAGAAAATCACCAATACAGCTCAGATGCAAAATGCATCAATTATTATCAGATGAATCATTTAGGAAAAAGCCCATAAAATATCACATTGTTAGGAAAGATCTTATTTACAAATGAGAAAAAAAAAAGAAAAGGTGATATACAGAAATGGGATTTTCCAGATAATGAAAGCTTTGCAAAAGTTTTACAAGGGCAAATGATCAAAATGCCCATGTAAGCTTTGTCTGGGGAGAAGGTACCATGCTTGATGACAGAATAGGTTGCTGCTTGTAATGAATACTGTAATATCACTACACACATGATTTAGAGAAGGGAAGTATAACAGCTATATTAAAGAAAAGTTATTTGAAAAAGGAATTAACTCAGTTTTGCCCAGGTTTGAAGGAACAATAATTAAAAGTTAAATATTTTATTACAAAATAAGAGATTTCCCCAAATTACCATTTTAATGATATAAAATGAAATGAGTTAACCTTTGAGATCATTATGTTTTTCTTGGTAGGTTCACTTCAATAAAGGTGGAATGAATATTGTTGATGTTGCTGTAGATTTCTTTATTAGATAAGAGGATGAATTAGTCAATTTTCACATTTCTTCAAATTTGAAGACTGTTTGATTCAATGAAACATGTATAGACAATAATCCCAGCTTGAGCTAGAAGTTTATCTTTCTGAGTTCAATTACAAAGGGCATAAAATTCTACCCCATTAAAGCATATGGATGATAAAATCCCTTATTCATCTCCTTAAGAAGAGCTAGAACAGTGCCGTCCACTAGAAATATGTCACAATGCAATGTTATTTTTCTAATAGCAATGTTAAGAAAAGTAAAAAGAAACAGATCAAATTGATTTTACTAATACATTTGATTTATCCCAAAGTATCCAAACTGTGGTCATTTTCATAAATAACATGTTAAAAACTGCTTATGAGCTCTTTTACATTAATTTTTATACTGAGTCTTCAAAATCTGATGTGTATTTTACATTTAAAGAACACTTCAATTTAAACACTATTTTTAAATTGTAATACCTGACCCACATTTAGATTTTTTACTGAGGTACGAGGACATGTACCCTCTTTACAAATTTTAATGTACAGTTTTGTTAACTGTAGTCCTAACATTGTAAAGCAGATCTCAGAACTTATTCATCTCGCATAACTGAAACTTTCTACCCTCTGAACAGTAACTTCCCATTTTCTCCTCCCCTCAGCCCCTGGCAACAACCAATCTACCACCTATTTCTATTATTTTTAACTATTTTAGATCAGGAGAAAGAATTTGTAAACTTGAAGAAGAAAATTTGAAATTATATAGTCAGAAGAGCATAAAGAATAAAAATTAAAATGAATAAAACAAAGCCTAAGAAGGATGTACATTTACATTTCATAAATTTACAGTTAAAAAGTAGATTCTTATACCCAAGTTGTTCTGACCTTAAAATTTTCTAATTACTGAATTGAATAGCATTTTTTAAAGTTAAGTTAAAAATAATTGAAGCTAGATAAAATTTAAAACTCAGACCTTTAGTTTGTATATGTACAAATTTATCTAATTGCACACATTAAATATGTGCAGTTCTTGGCGTATCATTTATACTTCAAAAAAATGTTTGAGAAAAAATTCAGAGTTTCAGTTTCAGTAGCCACAAGTGCTCAGTTGTTACGTGTGGTTGAGTAGCTACCCTATTAGAGAAGAAAGGTCTCCAAGGACCCAATATCTTCACTACTGAGTAGAGTCATGGGGAATTTCCCTTGCTGGTGTTATGCTGAAAAAAATTGAAATGAAGCTTACTTGTAGAGTGGAGATGAAATGGGAATTATAGTCAAGAGCAATTATTACAGGAAGAACTAAACTTTTTCCCACTCCCTGAACATCTAACTCTTTCATTCCCTTTTATCCCAGAATGAATTACATTTCTCACTTTTGTGAAGATATTGAGCCTGGCCATATTTTTATACAGGATCTACGAAACCTCTGACTTTGCCATGTTATTTACCTAAAAACAAATCTACACATAATTATTATTTATCTAGTACCATTTGACCTTTATTTCACTTAATGTACACTGTGAAGTGGGATATGAGGTAATGGCAGTGCAGCAAGTTTAAAAAGCTAGAAAGCACCAGGACCAGAGGTCAAACCACTTAACCATACTGAAATAAACTCGATCAATACTGTGGCATGGTGTTGGGCAGTGTGGGTCAGTGATGACTCGCAAGAGAAGACACGAGAGTAGATAAGGCCTTGGAGGATAAACACTAAAATTCACTCCACTCGTAACACTCACAAAGTTCACTGTGAACACACAAAAATTTGGTTGCTGCAGTTGAGTGATGGGAGATAGGGCTAGGAAACATTTATAAATTGTATGACTGCAGTTGCACCATAGTGTTATAGAAATAACCAAGACTATTAAAGAAAGAAAGAACCATCCTCTGTTTTCCTGAGTTTAGGCCATAAGATAGGAATAATAACACAATAACCTCTTTGTGAGGAAAGAGAAAAATGTATGCTACATATTCGCCTTCTAATTATTCCTTCAACAAATTAGATTCACCTCCCAAAATTAGTATTGCAATTATATAAATAAAGGGAGAGTTTCCTTCCCTTTGTTCTTGTAGCCCAAAAGACAAGCTGGGGATTTTCCTCTGTAGTGTAATTTCAGTTACATATTTGTGTTCCATGCAAATAATTTGTGTTGTTGGGTTTTGCTTAGAATTGGTCTAAGAGGAGACATTGTCAGGGAAAAATTTGCCAAGAATGTGAGCAGGACCAGATGAGGTGTGAGTTAGGTGAACAAAAAGTAGTGACAAGACCTGATTAAAACTGTGCAGGTTTGAGTCTGCTCTATGCTCCGTGGACCATTTGGAGGAAAATTGAGTATTAATAAGGTACTGTTTAATAATACAATAATGGGACCATTAGCAAATTCATAGTGAAAAAATGGAAAAATATGACTTTTTAATTGACTTTTAAAATATATCTGTATGTATCCTGAATCTGGTCATTTCTTTCCTATTCCACTTTAACAGCTTTACTCCAAGACACCCTCATCAGGTCAACAGTCTTCTTAACATCAAGTCTCCCTGGCATCACTTTTGCCCTTTATTTCCCCTTTTCCACACAGCCAGGAAAACTTATATCAAACTTATAATTTATAGATTATGTTATGGCCCAGCTTAAAACCTTTTCAGCCATTTTTGATTATACTAAGAAAAAGTTTTAAACTCATTGCCTGTAAGGCCTCCATTTATTCTTCAGATTTCATCTCTTTTCTCAGTCTTACCACTTATCAATTTGCGTCACTATGTTGTTTTTTTTTTTTTTCTGTCACTTGAACACATTTTACTGGTTGCTACCTCAGGCCCTTTGCATTTGCCATTACTTCTGATTGAACAACTCTATTCCCACATTTTCACATATCTTATTCCACTCAAAAGTCATTCTCAGTCCAAATATCACCTCCTTAGCTTCTGTCTATGTTATTCATTGCTAAATCCCTTAGGAGGTGTCCAAAAATATTCAATGACTAAATATTCATTTAGTTAGCTAAATGATATCTAAAAATATTTTAATAGAAATATATTGTGAAATAATCAAATTAATATATTAATAGATGTGTCTTCCTAGCAATTTATTTTTTATAATTGTACTGAATTTATCAAAAATATTATGGGGCTAGCAAATATGAATAGTTAGAGGAAATGGGTTTAAAAAGTCTCTCTCCCCAGCTGTGTGTTGGATCTGGCTAGTACCAACTTTCAATAGCCAGTGTTAAATTTTCAGGAATTTTGTGAGCTAAGCATAGTCATTACTAAAAACTAAATTATATAAACTTCCAATTCAACAAACTGTATTAAAAACAAAGATAATAAGCAAACTCACCAATACTTAATTAGTTTACTATATTTTACTATAATCTTGTCGAGTGGTTGGCAAATATTTTCAGTAAAGAGCCAGATAGTAAATATTTTGGGCTTTGTGGACAATATAATCTCTGTCACAACTACTTAATTCTGTCTTTGTAGCATAAGAACTGTCGCACAGACAATTCATGAATGAATGGTACTGGCATCGTTGAATAAACATAATTTACAAAAATAAATAACAAACCAGATTTGGCCCATAGCCCATCACTTACTGACACGTCTATATTCTTGAGATTCCTTGCATATATCATGTACACATGAAGGATATGTTCTGAAATGGTATGCTGTCATACATCTCTTCTCAAATCCGTATTCTGGGTATTTAAGTTGGTAGCCTGAAGCTGGCCATGGTGGTGGTATGTACAAATACTTCTGAAATTGAAATTAGCAATGTTACTAATCAGGTCTTTTATTCTCCCCCAGAGAGCTGGTTGTTAAATATTTACCATCACACATCACGCTTTCCTCCTACCATTAATTTTGGTGACATTAACTGGAACAAAATATCACTCTTGTAGAAGTCATTTTCTTCAGGGCATCTATAGCGCTGTCAATAGTAGGGGCTGAAAGTAATAGGGAAGGGGTGACTTACCTCTTAGATTGCAACACAGATGCCTGTTTAAAGAGTGTTAAAAATATATAAAAATAGCATCTATGTCAGTGATTAAAACATGCTTAGCATTTCAACTTCATTCATCAAAAAGTATTTATGGAGTACGCTTATTATATACAAGGCTAGAGGCTCCATTAGGGAACAAAATAGTGTTAACGATGAAACGTGAAGCAGGCAAGGGAGATAAAGAATGCTGGCAGGTGGTTTGGGGTGGATTACAATTTTAAATAGAATCCCCAGAAAATTCCTCACTTAAAAGTTACATCTAGTAGAGGCTTAAAAGAGTTGAGGGGGCCTCCCTGGTGGCGCAGTGGTTGAGAGTCCGCCTGCCGATGCAGGGGACGTGGGTTCGTGCCCCAGTCCGGGAGGATCCCACATGCCGCGGAGCGGCTGGGCCCGTGGGCCATGGCCGCTGGGCCTGCACGTCTGGAGCCTGTGCTCCACGGCGGGAGAGACCGCAGCAGTGAGAGGTCCGCGTACCGCAAAAAAAAAAAAAAAAGAGTTGAGGGAGCAATCTGTCTATATAGAGGGAAGGAGTGGGAGAGCAGAGGTTTTAAGCAGAATGAGCAAAAAGTGCCAACTTCTAAGGCAGAAGCAAGCCAAGATGTTCCGCAGCAACAAGGAAGCCAGTGGCTGGAGCAAGGTGAGAAGAATTGTGCGATGGTAGAACGGCAGTGATAGAAAATTATAGAGGCAATGTGGGCCATTTAACGTGTTAGGGTTTTCCTCCTTTTTCTGAGTTTGGAAGCCTTTAGAAAGTTGTGAGCAGAAAAGTAACTTAATCTAAATAACTAATATGGGAAAATAATCTGAAAAAGAATGAATATATGTATATGTATAGCTGAATCACTTTGCTGAACACCTGAAACCAACACAACATTCCATATCAACTATAGTCCAATAAAATTGAAACAAATACATCCATACATACATAAAAGAATTACTAGAGGACTGTAAAATGGGGAAGGATGGGTTAGTGGAAACATAACTGGCAAAATGTTGGTAATTGTTGAAGGCTTGTGATGGACATGAGGTGGTTTTTTACATTCTTCTGTCTGTTTTGTGCATGTTTGAAAATTAAAAATAAAAAAAAGAAAAAGTTGTATGCTGAAAATAGACTCTAGAGAATGGTGCTTGCAAAGATTCCAGTGGGAGGCTACTGCAATGGTAATGGTGAGAAATGGCCATGTCTTGGATCAAATCAGTGGAAGAAATGAGAATTAAGACAGAGCCAGATTTTAAAGGTAGAGCCGAAAGCACTAACTGAAAGAATTAAATGTGGTTAAAATCTGTTTTTATTTTTTCTTAACTTCAGTGCATTTTCTATTATTTATTTCTGTATTTTTTTTTAACCTCAGGATTTTCACACTTTTGAGACAAAAGATGGTGGTAATGAAACAGATTTTTAAAAAAATAAATATTTATCTTTCTCTTTTTATTTTTACTTAAATGGGGCTTCTTTAACCTTTAGCAATGCAACTGTAATTAAAGGTGTTTTATGCAGTTGGCAGTGGACAAGTCTCTCTCTTGACCAGGTTTATAAATTCCAATCACCAGAGTCTCATTTAAGCCAAAAATCTCAGTCTGTCACTCTTCTTGAGAGGGCATCAGTGTCTCACTCAGCATTTCTCTTTGTTAAAATAATGCCTTCTGTTGTTAACCAAGCTGTAACTAGAGTCTCACCTGCACAGAAGGATGTTTGTGAGGGGTTGCCATAAATTATGCCCACTCCAGTTTGTGTTTCAGACTTTAAATTAGTTTATATTCCCATATTTAAAAGAAAAGTCAATTCATTAGATAGTTTTGTCTCTCTAAAATATTATTTACTTGGGTAGAATTTGAAGAGGAAAGGGTAAATATATTCTACACTAGAACCAGACATTGTTGCTATTTCTGTATACTCTCAAGATGAAAACTAGCATGATAGAAAACTAAGGTCATATGAAAAATTCTGGAAAAATGTACAATAAAAATGTCTAATAGTATAGCTATGATCTTAAGAAAGAGAAATTATAGGTAAAGTAACAACAATAAGAGCTGAAGGCTAAAAGTCTCATGTCTATTTATAAATACTTATTCTGTGGCTGCCCTGAAAAGTTGAATGGAGGTAATTATGTGTCTTAGTAACCTAAGGGCCTTCAGCTTACTGAGAAGTGTTGGGTAGACAGTTGGAAGTGAGACACCTGAACAAACCTGGATTGTTCCCAGACAGAAATGGGGAAATAGAAAGAAAATCATCCTCCATCACAGGGTGACGACAAGGAAGCTTGTCAATCTCTTTCTGGACTCTCATTGGAAAAAAGAAAGTTTCTCCTAAAATATATAATTCCACAGCTTGTACATCCATAGGGTTTAGGAATGATTTTATAATATCCACATAGATACAGAACCTTAAAGATGAGAAATTAACATAATGATTAGTTGTAGACAGATAATATTACCAGGATGATCTTTAGGAAGCAAACTTATAACCCATAAGGAGAGATGCTTCAGGAAATCAATCCAGATGGGATACTCATCTTCTACTACTCTCTAACGTATAAGGTCACAGCACAGAATCACAAAAGATATGAGTAAATAATTTGCTATGATTGAGACTCGGGCATAGCAGATTGCAGGATCAGAGCTCTAAGGTCTTCAAATAATAAAGTGTCACTCATAAAAGCATAAGATATGAATATGAAAACTTATAAAAGAACTTTATAATGTAACTGATACCCTCAGAAAAAGAACTACATGTTGAGAAAATAAAACAGTGGAGATATATGAAAAATTAACAGATAATAGTTTTAAAAAAGGGAATATAGTCACTGAAAATGAAAAATAAATGGAAAGGTAATATAGAAAAGAGGACAGGTTATGAGACACGGAGTATACAATTGGCATTAGAATGAGAAAGAATGGGTTAAAAGATCTTTAAAGACACAATTGCTAAAAATTTTCCAGAATTGATTACAAACATAAATTCAAAAATTCTATATGCACAATTTTCTCAGCAACATAAATGAAGCTAACATATCTGAGAGATCTAGAATATCTATTGTGTTGGCCAAAAAGTGCCTTCAGTTTTTAAGGAAAAATAAAAGATACATTTTTCATTTTCACCAAGAACTTTGTTGAACAATGTATTCACCCTTTTGTTCCACTACCTTCTGCCATTTTTCAGGCAACTTCATTATTCTGTCTTCCCAAAGCTTTTTATCTTTTTGAGCAAAGAACTGTTCCAGGTGCCTTTTAGAGTCTTCCAGGGAATTGGCATTTTTTCCATTAAGAGAATTTTGTAAAAACCTAAATAAATGGAAACCCAAAGGTGCAATGTCTGATGAATACAGCAGATGAATCAGAACTTCCCAGCCAAACTGTAACAGCTTTTTCCTTGGTCATCAAAGAAACATGCAGTCTTGCCTTACCCTGGTGGAAGATAATACGTTTTCTGTTGACTAATTCTGGATGTTTTTCATCGAGTGCTGTGTTCAGCAGGTCTAATTTGGAGCAGTACGTATTGGAATTAATCATTTGGTTTTCTGGAAGGAGCTCATAATAGAGGACTCCCTTCCGATCCCAACACGAACACAACATCACCTTCTTTGGATGAAGACTGGCCTTTGGTGTGGTTGGTGATGGTTCATGTCGTTTGCCTCATGACCTCTTCCATTCTACGTTATTGTACAGTATCCACTTTTCATCGCCCGTCACAATTTGTTTTAAAAGCGGAACATTTTCATTACATTTCAGTAGAGAATCACATGCGGAAATAGGGTCAAGAAGGTTTTTCTTGCTTAACTTATGCGGAACCCAAACATCAAAGCAATTAACATAACTAAACTGGTGCAAATTATTTTCAACACTTGATTTAGATATTTTGAGTATGCCAGCTATCTCCCGCGTGGTATAACATTGATTGTTCTCAATTAATATCTCAATTTGATGACTATCAACTTCAACTGGTCTACCGCGATGGTAGAGCATCATCCAGCGAGAAATCTCCAGCACGAAACTTCGCAATCCACTTTTGATGCGTTCAATCAGTTCACCGCATCTTCTCCATACACTGCACAAATCATTTTTTTTTTTTTTGGCATTTCAGTTGCATTTTCACCTTTCTTGAAATAATAAAGCATATTATGCCAAAAATGTTGCTTTTCTCTTCCATCTTGAATGGCTATACAAAAATTCACCAATTTTGATGTCTTTTTTTTAAGTGCACACTGATATGACAGCTGTCACATACAATCTAATAAAATTGTTTTGAATGAAATTAAAGACAAGTAAGTGCTACTAGAGCCATCTTATGGAAAAAACCGAATGAACATTTTGGCCAGCCCAATAGAATCCTAATGAGATTGAAAATTCTTAACAGTGACAAGAAAGTCAAGACATTTTATCTAAAAACAAATATAAGACTGATCACAGGCTTCCGATAACAATAGAGACCAGAATTACAGTGGAGTAAGATCATCAAAGTGCTTATGGAAAACAATCAACTTCAAATTCTGAATTATATATGTAAATTATAGATAAATTGTATTTATAAATTATATATATATATATATTCATTTTTAAGAATAAAGGTGAATCCAAGATAAAACAGTGGAATGTAAGAAGTTATGTTATTTTCTATGTGTTTAAAATCTTTAATATAAAATTAAAACTTTAATTTTCAAAAAGCAAAAAAATAAACTTCTGATTACCTTAAACTTAAAAAGAAAGGGGAGGCCAGTTTATTGAAAGGTACTTGTGTAGGTCATAGAGCAGTTCTATAAAACATGGGATGGAAGGAAACATTTCCAGATACTGCAGCAGCAGGAGTCATGATTTTTGTGTCCATGACCCTAACATCAGTATGACTTAGCTCCACAATTCTCATTCACTTTTTCCATCTGTTCTAGTTTTTCAGGTGACTTTGTATCAATTGTTAATTATTGGGAGCTTGTTTGAATTGAGATCCATTTCCATAAAAGAGAAAATCACTGTGAACCAATCCTTCAAGCTGCAAACTTTCTATTAAACTCGACATTTTACTGCTCGTCACATACATTTCTTTTCCTACATTTAAAGCTGCCCTTACTTAATAGGATCCACTCACAGATACTGCTGCAAATATTCATTCTATCTCTATAATGGGAAACAATTCGAAATGATGTCTGGATGCCAAATACAGATTTGATGCCAGGCGACCACTCTTGTCCACATACAGACTCCATGTACAAATGGTAGTCCCACAGTACTTCAGTCTGGATCAGATTCTGACATAATACTTACTGTTTATTTCAAAAAGGACCATTGGTACAACTTTCAGTTCATTTATATTGATCCCTTTCTATGTGTCAGGCATTGTAATCAATATTTAGGCTAGATTAATGAAGACAATTCTACCTTTTTATTGAAGGGAAAACAATAAACAATATTTTTAAAGTAAATTATAATTAATAGAGTTTGCTAGAAATTAGTAATACCTGTCAAAGTAGAATAGGGTAAAGTGTATTAGAAGTTCATGGATAGGAAGGGCAGCTTCAGCTTTACTTCAGGTGGTCAGGGTAGGTTTATTGCCAAAACAACATTTAAGCAAAAACTGAAGAAAACAAGGACATTGGACATATGTCATCTGTGTGAAGACTGCTGCCAGCAGAGGGAACAGCCAGTGCAATGGTTGTAAGGTGCGAGGGTGACTAGTGAAAAGTGGCTAACTTGGAGAGTAAGGTTGGAGAGGCAGTGGAGATTTAGATCATAAAATGTCATACTAAAGCCACTGCAAGGATGTTGGCTCTTACTTTATGGGAGAGGACAAGCCTTGATAGGTGTTATGGGTTAAATTGTATCCCCTCAAAATTCATATGTTGAAGTCCTAACCCCCAGTACCTCAGAACGTGACCTTATTTGGAAATAAGATCATTGCAGATGAGATTAGGATGAGCACTAATCTGATATGGCCAGTGTCCTTATAAAAAGGGGAAATTTGGAAACAGAAACACACACAGGGAGATTGTCATATGAAGATGAATATAAAAATTGGGATAATGCTTCTCAAGCAGGTAAATATCAAATATTGCCAGAAAACCATCAAACTCTAGGAAAGGGGCATGGGACAGATTTTATCTCACAGCCTGCAGAAGGAACTGATCTGCTAACATTTTTATCTTGACCTTGTAGTCTCCAGAACTGTGGGAACATAAATATATATTATTTAAGCCACCCATTTTATGGTACTTTGTTATAACAGCCCTAGCAAAACCATACAGTAAACATTGAGCAAAGGAGTGAAATGACCCTTCTTAAGTTTTACAAGGATCATCTGGCTATTATGTTGGGTGGGAGAGGCAAGAATGGAAGAATGACTAGTTAACAAGCTCTTACGTTAATACCAGCAAGAAATCTTAAGGACTCAGACCATGGTTGAAGTTCAAAAATGAACAGATTCTGGATCTAATTTGAAGGTACAGCCAAAAAGATTTCTTGGTGGATTGAATGTGAGTTGTAAAGAATTCAAGGATAACACTGGTTTCTGACACATACAAGTGGAGAGATGGAGATGCCAGGAATTGAGATGCAGTAGCAGAGCTAGGACTAAAATTAATTTCCCAGTTTCTCCTGACTCCCAGAATAATCTCTTTGCCCTTGGAAGTAATAATGGGAAGATGTGCCAATATTCATATGATTCTCATAACATTTAATCATATATATAATATAAATAATTTTTCTGTTCTCTTCCATTTACCAGCATCCTTAGGAAAATCCATCCTCCTTAATTTTTCTCATTTTCTTAATATAATTATTCTGTGTTGGATAATTTTCTTTGTAGATGTCTATTTTGGAAAATGATCAGGAATGCAATCTACAAAAGAATAGCAGATGACTTTGTGAAATAGCTGAAAGTCAATGATTTGTGTGGAAAGGATCCCAGAGAAGAGCCTGTACTTTCCAGGACAAGTTGTGGTGGACTCAGCATTTGCTGTTGTAACTATAAATATTAAGTAAAGAAATCCCTTGTACTTCAGTGTCCTATAGATCTGACCATAATTGCTCCATTTTGCCCAGAAAAAAAAAAAATCCTCAAAAATTTCTGTCTTTTCTGGAATTATCTCACATTCACAGAGGTGTGATCCCAGCACATAAAATGAGGGGAAAATCAAAGAAGCTACAGATGAAATTTACATCAATTTTCCATAAGATCAGAATCTATGAGTTTACAAGATATAAAATATGCAGCTGCACCTACAGTGGTCATTGTACTTTCTTTCATGTGATGGGTACTTGAAAATAAAATAAAAACTCGAACTAAAACAATTAAAAGACTTCTATGAGGGCATATTTTCTTGGAAAAATAGAAAACCATTTGTGAAACAAAACATGGGGGAAATCATTTCAAGGAAGCGACACAAAGATTAACTTCTCTGGATGTGTTCCAACATTATGCTTAAAATCATAATGTCCATTGTCTAAGGTAGAGGGATCTTCCACAGAAGACTATGAGGTGGCAGTCACAACAAAACTGGGAATGGAAAATTTATAAATAATACTGACTTTTGGCCAGTGGTGTTGATGTCATGCTTGAATTCCGTAGGAGTGCTTTGAAGCTATTGAGGAACCTTTGAAAAGACACCATGTTGAACATAAAAGACAAGCTTAATAAGAGAAATTAACACAAAGAGCCCATTTCAATCTCCTTTTAGAGTACCTCCCTGTATTTCAGAGTCTTAAAAGCTAAAGTAAATATTTCCCAGACTCCCTTAGAGCTGCAGTTCTGACTGGGGTTTTGGTTCTACAAATTAGTTACACTCATGTGAAGTCAGAAGTGCCTGAGAGGCTATCTTGTGGCTGGTTTGGCTGCTTCTCCAAAAGCAGAGTTTTGAAGGCACTGGGTATTGTTGCAGCAGCATTCCAGTCACTTACTTTGTGGGAGTAGAAAGGCAATTTTTAGCAGCATTGGTGGTGTCAGCGAAAGTAGTAGCAATGGCTGTGATAGTATGTTCTCGAAGTCCGTACCGGTAGTTCTCCTATGTCCCCTTCTAGAGGTCTTAGGAAGCCACTCTGTAGATATTAACCTGGAAGTGATTCTTGGAAGTCCATTCTAGATCTTTTCCTTTTCTTCATGTCCAGGATTTTGCAAATATTCTTTTTCCATGTAAATCACTTTCTGCTTTAAAATATCAAGAAGAATGAAAATTTCAAAAAAAATCAGGGATCATACCATTTTCCCTTCCAACTTGAACAAGCAGAAGGCCTTGAACTCATGCTTGGGCTTCAGAGAGTTGAGTGACCTTGAGTTCCAAAGTAATGTAATTAACTGGTATCTTGCATCCTGACTGTCTATCCAGGCTTTTGTGTCATTGCACATTTAAATTATATGTTGTTTAATCAAAATCTGAGAGTGATTCCTGACTTCATAAACTAAAGAAACAAAGTGAAAACGCTCTCCCTCAGTGCTAAAAGTGGGAAAAATAAGGGAGTTATTTTAAAATGGGACCTCACTCTATATTCTTCTTCTCACCTTTAATAGAGCCATAAATTTGTTTCATTAATTAGACCTTCATTTTTCCTAGTAATTTCCTTCTTAGTTCTGAATATTTCTTAATAATTTATCTTCATCCCTATAAAAAATATGAAGAATGAAAAAAAGAGCTCGCCTATGTTCCTGTTTTTCAGAGGCAATCAGTATGTCTAATGAGTAAATGAAAATAAGAAACTATAGGCTCCAGGGAAAGTGTCAACCCCAGATATGTCACATTGATTAAAATGGCAATCCCTCAAGAGGGAAGACATATGGGAACATATGTATATGTATAGCTGATTCACTTTGTTATAAAGCAGAAACTAACACACCATTGTAAAGCAATTATACCCCAATAAAGATGTTAAAAAAAATAAATAAATAAATAAATAAAATGGCAATCCCTCAAAAACATTATAAAGTTAAATTTCCATCTATTTACACCCCATAATAAGACTTGGGATATAATTCTGCTTAAGAACTTTTACCTTCCATTTTAATTAATATTTATCAATTAACATATTTCCCTGAGGCAGTTTTAAAAGGGTGCAGTTGATGATACTCAGTTCATTTTACTTTTTTATTTTTTTTAACATCTTTATTGGAGTATAATTGCTTTACAATGGTGTGTTAGTTTCTGCTTTGACTTCATTTTATATCATCAAGTTCAAATGAAAATAAAATAACATTTTTGTGTCTATGCTATATTCTTTTGAAAGACTAACAATTTACACTTTTTCCATAAAGAATCACTATGTGTTTGGTAAAATCAATAATAAAAATGTGTATTTTTTCAAATGTAATTTTTTAAAATAAATATTTCAGATTACAGCAAGATTAATTCAAATAAACTTATAAGCAGAACATTTTAATTCATTGAGAAAGTGAGGGAAACAAAATTTTTCCAATAATCTGGAACTTAACTGGAATTTTACTGAAACAGATCTTTATTTTTTAAAAATAAAAAGGTATAAGTGTATCAAACTATCAATCACCTTGTCTGATTAATTATTCCATAAGCTAGGTATTAATATGGGTAACATATTGAATAGTAATGATTGAATTAGTATTAATATTAAGTAATTACTCTCTTAAGACTGGTAGTAATTAAAGTTTATATATAAAGACAAGAGAAAGCAGTATGATGAGGCAGAAAAGCATGTGCTGGGCATCAGTAGGTTGACATTTATGCAAGTTTCTATGTACATTGTTTCACTAATTCACACCATAACATTTTATGGTAAGTATGTATATTTTTTCTTATTTTCAATTTCAAAAGCTGAGCTACAGGGAGGACTACTAGATCACTTTGAGACGACCTGGGACCCTTGCTGCAGTGCTGCAATGTTTTTACCTGGACAAATGTCTCCCCAAGCTACAAATTACAAAGAAACTATAAGGGACTACAAGTAACTGCATGAATGCACAGTTGGGGCAAATTATGGGTAAAAAAGATACAAAAAGACCAAAAAACCCAACTGCCACTTCTGAAGAGCCCAGAGCAAAAACAGGGCACTGAGAATGCCCCATGCACTCAACACCACCTAAGGGGTGAGCAAACCATCTAAGCCACCCTTAGACCTGACACATCTTTACCCTCACCCTGTATAAGGAACCACTTACCCCTCAGGGAGCAAGAAAGTGAATATGTTACTTGTTTTCACTCCCTCCTGTGGTCACAGGAGCCCCAGTAAAGCCTTGCTTGAGTCTCTTGTCTGTCCTCATCAATTTATATTGATTGGGGAAGGCCAAGAACCCTGGTCGGTATCAATTTGACCTATGGCTCAAAAACGGTAAAGCAAAAATGTAAACATAAATTTCATATTCCCAAAATCAGTGCTCTTTCCTGTGCAGTATACTGGATTTTACACTAACTACCTGTGTAATTATGGACACAGAGCTTAAATTCTATGAGACAGAGGCTCTTCATTCATAGATTAGTGATCAAACTCCATAAGGAAAGAGGTTGATATGTTTTTATGATTTGGGGTTGCAAACAGAACTAGAAAGAGTGAGAAAACATCCTTGTTCATAATACAGCCTGAGAAACATCCGTTTCCATGTGCCTTGTTTATTTAGACTCTGAGTAAAGTAAAGAAAGGTAAACAAGATGGCACCTCAACAAAGCTATACCAGAAGAATACCTGTTAGGGTCAACTAGGACTGGACTAGATGCAATGTTAGAACGCACCATTTCAACCTCAAGCCATTGATCTGATCAAATGAATTGTCCACATAACTTTTATAAAGACTATAGAAAACTAAAAACTAAAACAATTAGGGAAAGTATCATTATTTTGAGGATCCATTGTATTTATCACAAAATAATACACTGCAGAATCCTAAAGTAAATGTTAGGAAAGAGTTTGTTGTACTATTAAGAATGCAGGACTGATTTAGGGGGAAGATGGCAGAAGAGTAAGATGCGGAGATTACCTTCCTCCACACAGATACACTAGAAATACATCTACATGTGGAACAACTCCTACAGAACACCTACTGAACACTGGCAGAAGACATCAGACCTCCCAAAAGGCAAGAAAATCCCCAAGTACCTGGGTAGAGCAAAAGAAAAAAAAATAAACAGAAACAAAAGGATAGGGATGGGACCTGCACCAGTGGAAGGGACCTGTGAAGGAGGAAAGCTTTCTACACACTAGGAAGCCCCTATGTAGGCGGAGATTGCGGGTGGTGGACGGGGAAAGCTTCAGAGCCACGGAGGAGAGAACAGCAACAGGGGTGCAGAGGGCAAAGTGGAGAGATACTTGTACAGAGGATCGGTGCCGACTGGCAACTCACCCGCCCGAGAGGCTTGTCTGCTCACCCGCCAGGACAGGCGGGCCTGGGAGCTGAGGCTTGGGCTTCAGTCGGAGCGCAGGGAGAGGACTGGGGTTGGCGGCATGAACACAGCCTGCAGGGGGTTAGTGCACCACGACTAGCCGGGAGAGAGTCCAGGGAAAAGTCTGAACCTGCTGAAGAGGCAAGAGACTTTTTTCCTCCCTCTTTGTTTCCAGGTGCGTGAAGAGAGGCAAGAGACTTTTTTCCTCCCTCTTTGTTTCCAGGTGCGTGAAGAGGATTAAGACCGCTGTTTATAGGAGCTCCAGAGATGGGCGCGAGCCGTGGATAAAAGTGCGGACCCCCGAGACAGGCATGAGACACTAAGGCTGCTGCTGCCGCCACCAAGAAGCCTGTGTGTGAGCACAGGTCACTATCTACACCCCTCTTCTGGGGAGCCTGTGCAGCCTGCCAGTGCCAGGCTCCCGAGATCCAGGGACAACTTCCCTGGAAGAACGCACGGTGTGCCTCAGGCTGGTGCAATGTCACACTGGCCTCTGCCACCGCAGGCTCGCCCCGCACTCCATAACCCTCCCTCCTCACGGCCTCAGTGAGCCACAGTCCCCAAAGCAGCTGCTCTTTAACCCCATCCTGTCTGAGTGAAGAACAGACGCCCTCTGGTGACCTACACGCAGAGATGGGACCAAATCCAAAGCTGAGCCCGGGGACCTGTGAGAATAAAGAAGAGAAAGGGAAATCTCTCCCAGAAGCATCAGAAGCAGTGGATTGAAGCTCCACAATCAACTTGATGTATGCTGCATCTGTGGAATATATGAATAGACAACGATTCATCCCAAATTGAGGAGGTGGACATTAAGAGCAAGATTTATTATATTTTCCCTCTTTCCTCTTTTTGTGAGTGTGTATGTGTATACTTCTGTGTGAGATTTTGTCTGTATAGCTTTGCTTCCACCATTTGTCCTATGGTTCTATCCACTCATTTTTAGTTTGTTTGTTTTCTTAAAAATTTTTTTTCTTAATAATTATTTTTTATTTTAATAACTTTATTTTATCTTACCTTATTTTATTTTATCTTCTTTCTTTCTTCCTTCCTTTCTTTCTTTCTATCTTTCCTTCCTTCCCTACTTCCTTCCTTCCTTCCTTCGTTCCTCCCTCCCTCCCTCCCTCCTTCTCTTCTTTTTTCTTTCTTTCTTTCTTTCTTTCTTTCTTTCTTTCTTTCTTTCTTTCTTTCTTTCTTTCTCCATTTTCTCCCTTTTATTCTGAGCCATGTGGATGAAAGGTTCTTGGCGGGGCAGCCAGGAGTCAGTGCTGTGCCTCTGAGGTGGGAGAGCCAACTTCAGGACACTGGTCCACAGGAGACCTCCCAGCTCAACATAATATCAAATGGCGAAAATCTCCCAGAGATCTCCATCTCAAAACCAGCACTCAGATTCATTCAATAACCAGCAAGCTACAGTGCTGGACACCCTATGCCAAACAACTATCAAGACAGGAAAAAAACCCCACACATTAGCAGAGAGGCTACCTAAAATCATAGTAAGGCCACAGACGCACTAAAACACACCACCAGACGTGGACCAGCGCACCAGAAAGACAAGATCCAGCCTCATCCACCAGAACACAGGCACTAGCCCTCTCCACCAGGAAGCCTACACAACACACTGAACCAACCTTAGCCACTGGGGACAGACACCAAAAACAAGGGGAACTACAAACCTGCAGCCTACAAAAAGGAGAACCCAAACACAGTAAGATAAGCAAAATGAGAAGACAGAAAAACACACAGCAGATGAAGGAGCAAGATAAAAACCCACCAGACCTAACAAATGAAGAGGAAATAAGCAGTCTACCTGAAAAAGAATTCAGAATAATGATAGTAAAGATGATCCAAAATCTTGGAAATAGAATAGACAAAATGCAAGAAACATTTAACAAGGGCCTAGAAGAACTAAAGATGAAACAAGCAACGATGAACAACACAATAAATGACATTAAAAATACTCTAGATGGCATCAATAGCAGAAAAACTGAGGCAGAAGAACGGATAAGTGACCTGGAAGATAAAATAGTGGAAATAACTACTGCAGAGCAGAATAAAGAAAAAAAGAATGAAAAGAAATGAGGACAGTCTCAGAGACCACTGGGACAAAATTAAACACACCAACATTCGAATTATAGGGGTTACAGAAGAAGAAGAGGAAAAGAAAGGGACTGAGAAAATATTTGAAGAGATTATAGTTGAAAACTTCCCTAATATGGGAAAGGAAATAGTTAATCAAGTCCAGGAAGCATAGACAGTCCCATACAGGATAAATACAAGGAGAAATACACAAAGACACACATTAATCCAACTGTCAAAAATTAAATACAAAGAAAACATATTAAAAGCAGCAAGGGGAAAATAACACATAAGGGAATCCCCATAAGGTTAACAGCTGATCTTTCAGCAGAAACTCTACAAGCCAGAAGGCACTGGCAGGACATATTTGAAGTGATGAAGGAGAAAAGCCTGCAACCAAGATTACTCTACCCAGCAATGATCTCATTCAGATTTGATGGAGAAATTAAAACCTTTACAGACAAGCAAAAGCTGAGAGAGTTCAGCACCACCAAACCAGCTTTACAACAAATACTAAAGGAACTTCTCTAGGCAAGAAACACAAGAGAAGGAAAGACATACAATAACGACTCAAAACAATTAAGAAAATGGGAATAGGACCATACGTATCGATAATTACTATAATTGTAAATTGACTAAACCGCCCATCGAAAGACACAGAATGGCTGAATGGATACAGAAACAAGACCCATATATATGCTGTCTAAAAGAGACCCACTTCAGACCTAGAGACACATACAGACTGAAAGTAAGGGGATGGAAAAAGATATTCCATGCAAATGGAAACCAAAAGAAAGCTGGAGTAGCAATTCTCATATCAGACAAAATAGACTTTAAAATAAAGACTATTAGAAGAGACAAAGAAGGACACTACATAATGATCAAGGGATTGATCAAAGAAGAAGATATAACAATTGTAAATATTTATGTACCCAATATACGAGGACCTCAATACATAAGGCAAATACTAACAGCCATAAAAGGGGAAATCGACAGTAACATATTCATAGTAGGGGACTTTAACACCCCACTTTCACCAATGTACACATTGTCCAAAATGAAAATAAATAAGGAAACACAAGCTTTAAATGATACATTAAACAAGATGGACTTAATTGATATTTATAGGACATTCCATCCAAAAACAACAGAATACACATTTTTCTCAAGTGCTCATGGAACATTCTCCAGGATAGATCATATCTGGGGTCACATATCAAGGCTTGGTAAATTTAAGAAAATTGAAATTGTAGCAAGTATCTTTCCAACCACAATGCTATGAGAATAGATATCAATTACAGGAAAATATCTGAAAAAAATGCAAACACATGGAGGGTAAACAACACACTACTTAATAACAAAGTGATCATTGAAGAAATCAAAGAGGAAATATAAAAATACCTTGAAACAAATGACAATGGAGACGCAATGACCCAAAATCTATAGGATGCAGCAAAAACAGTTCTAAGAGAGAAGTTTATAGTAATACAATCCTACCTTAAGAAACAGGAAACATCTTGAATAAACAAACTAACATTGCAGCTGAAGCAATTAGAGAAAGAAGAACAAAAAAATCCCCAAAGTTAGCAGAAGGACAGAAATTCTAAAAATCAGATCAGAAATAAATGAAAAAGAAATGAAGGAACTGAGACAATGATCAATAAAATTAAAAGCTGGGGGCTTTCCTGGTGGCACAGTGGTTGGGAGTCCACCTGCCAATGCAGGGAACATGGGTTTGTGTCCTGGTCCGGGAGGATCTCACATGTCGCAGAGTGGCCCCGACCCAGAGCCATGGCCGCTGAGTCTGTGCGTCCGGAGCCTGTGCTCTGCAATGGGAGGGGCCACACGGTGACAGGCCTATGTACTGCAAAAAAAGAAGAAGAACAACAAAAAAATTAAAAGCTGGTTCTTTGAGAAGATATACAAAATTGATAAATCATTAGCCAGACTCATCAAGAGAAAAATGGAGAAGACTCTAATCAATAGAATTAGAAATGAAAAAGGAGAAGTAACAACTGACACTGTAGAAATACAAAAGATCATGAGAGATTACTACAAGCAACTATATGCCAATAAAATGGACAACCTGGAAAAAATGGACAAATTCTTAGAAATGCACAACCTGACAAGACTGAATCAGGAAGAAATAGAAAATATGAACAGACCAATCACAAGCACTGAAATTGAAACTGTGATTAAAAATCTTCCAACAAACAAAATCCCAGAATCAGATTTCTTCACAGGCGAATTTTATCAAACATTTAGAGAAGAGCTAACAAGTATCCTTCTCAACCTCTTGCAAAACATAGCAGAGGGAGGAACATTCCCAAACTCATTCTACAAGGCCACCATCACCCTGATAGCAAAACCAGACAAGGATGTCACAAAGAAAGAAAACTACAGGCCAATATCACTGATTAACATAGATGCAAAAATCCTCAACAAATTACTAGCAAACAGAATCCAATGGCACATTAAAAGGATCATACACCATGATCAAGTGGGGTTTATTCCAGGAATGCAAGGATTCTTCAATATACGCAAATCAATCAACGGGATAAACCATATTAAAAAATTGAAGGAGAAAAACTATATGATCATCTCAATAGATGAAGAGAAAGCTTTCAACAAAATTCAACCCCCATTTACGATAAAAATCTTCCAGAAAGTAGGCATAGAGGGAACTTTCCTTAACATAATAAAGGCCATATATGACAAACCCACAGCCAACATTGTCCTCAATGGTTATAAACTAATAGCATTTCCACTAAGCTCAGAAACAATACAAGGTTGCCCACTCTCACCACTCTTATTCAACATAGTTTTGGAAGTTTTAGCCACAGTAATCAGAGAAGACAAGGAAATAAAAAGAATCCAAATCAGAAAAGAAGAAGTAAATCTGTCACTGTTTGCAGATGACATGATACTATACATAGAGAATCCTAAATATGCTACCAGAAAACTACTAGAGCTAATCAATGAAGTTGGTAAAGTAGCAGGATACAAAATTAATGCACAGAAATCTCTAGCATTCCTATACATTAATGATGAAAAATCTGAAAGTGAAATTAAGACACTCCCATTTACCATTGCAACAAAAAGGATAAAATATCTAGGAATAAATTTACCTAAGGAGACAAAAGACCTATATGCAGAAAATTATAAGACACTGATGAAAGAAATTAAAGATGATACAAATAGATGGAGAGATATACCATATTCTTGGATTGGAAGAATCAACATTGTGAAAATGACTCTACTACCCAAAGCAATCTACAGATTCAATGCAATCCCTATCAAACTACCACTGGCATTTTTCACAGAACTAGAACAAAAAAATTCACAATTTGTATGGAAACACAAATGACCCCGAATAGCCAAAGCAATCTTGAGAACAAAAAACGGAGCTGGAGAAATCAGGCTCCCCGACTTCAGACTATACTACAAAGCTACAGTAATCAAGACAGTATGGTACTGGCACAAAAACAGAAAGATAGATCAATGGAACAGGATAGAAAGCCCTGACATAAACCCACATACATATGGTCAACTTCTCTTTGATAAAGGAGGCAGGAATATACAGTGGATAAAGGACAGCCTCTTCAGTAAGTGGTGCTGGGAAAGCTGGACAGGTACATGTAAAAGTATGAAATTAGATCACTCCCTAACACCATACATGAAAATAAGCTCAAAATGGATTAAAGACCTAAATGTAAGGTCAGAAACTTTCAAATTCTTAGAGGAAAACATAGGCAGAACACTCTATGACATAAATCACAGCAAGATCCTTTTTGACCCACCTCCTAGAGAAATAGAAATAAAAATTAAAAAATGAGACCTAATGAAACTTAAAAGCTTTTGCACAGCAAAAGAAACAATAAACAATACCAAAATATAACCCTCAGAATGGGAGAAAATATTTGCAAATGAAGCAACTGAGAAAGGATTAATCTCCAAAATTTATAAGCAGCTCATGCAGCTCAATAACAAAAAAACAAACAACCCAATCCAAAAATGAGCAGAAGACCTAAATAGACATTTCTCCAAAAAAGATATACAGACTGCCAACAAACACAATAAAAAATGTTCAACATCATTAATCATTAGAGAAATGCAGATCAACTCTACAATGAGATATCATCTCACACCAGTCAGAATGGTCATCATCAAAAAATCTAGAAACAATAAATGCTGGAGAGGGTGTGGAGAAAAGGGAATACCCTTGCACTCCTGGTGGGAATGTGAATCGGTACAGCCACTATGGAGAACAGTATGGAGGTTCCTTAAAAAAGTACAAATAGAACTACCATGTGACCCAGCAATCTCACTACTGGGCATATACCCTGATAAAACCATAATTCAAAAAGAGTCATGTACCAAAATGTTCATTGCAGCTCTATTTACAATAGCCCGGAGATGGAAACACCTAAGTGTCCATCATTGGATGAATAAAGAAGATGTGGTACATATATACAATGGAATCCTACTCATCCATAAAAAGAAACGAAATTGAGCTATTTGTAATGAGGTAGATGGACCTAGAGTCTGTCATATAGAGTGAAGTAAGTCAGAAAGAGAAAGACAAATACCATATGTTAACACATATATATGGAATTTAAGAAAAAAATTGTCATGAAGAACCTAGGGGTAAGACAGGAATAAAGACGCAGACCTACTAAAGAATGGACTTGAGGATATGGGGAAGGGGAAGTGTAAGCTGTGACAAAGCGAGAGACTGGCATGGACATATAAACACTATCAAACGTAAAATCGATAGCTAGTGGGAAGCAGCCGCATAGCGCAGGGAGATCAGCTCGGTGCCTTGTGACCACCTAGAGGGGTGGGATAGGGAGGGTGGGAGGGAGGGAGATGCAATACGGAAGAGATATGGGAACATATGTGTATATATTACTGATTCACTTTGTTATAAAGCAGAAACTAACACACCATTGTAAAGCAATTATACTCCAATAAAGATGTAAAAAAAAAAAAATAGAATGCAGAACTTTTTGGTTTCAATGAAAGAGAAACTCTAAGGGATTCAGTCAAAAATTATATATAATGTTAAATAACTATGAAAATGGGAAAATTTCAAAATATATATGCAAATTCAATAGGTTTCTAATGATAAATGTTTAAAAGAAAGGACCCTAGATACAGTATTAATAAACTTTTAAATGTCTAAAAATTAATGTTTCAATACATTCCTTTTACTTTTTACAATAAAGACTCTAATATAATAGAGACTATATATACACACATATATGGAGAATATATATACATATATATATAGTATATATATTAGTAATAGGATTTCAGGTAAGATGCAATTCTTATGCCAGTAATGTTTAGAATTTTAATTGGATACTGTGAGATGAATACATTTTTGTGAAATGACAGGTTAGCTTTAAATTTAGGAGAATAGAATATTACCAAAATTCTAATAAAAACAAAACAACAACTCGATGTTGGGGACCATGCTAAGGAGTAGGCAGCAAGAGGAAATTTCTGTCTAAAAGCAGTCACATTATTGATACTTTACCATACCTTCATCAGTATAAATACTTTACATGCTTTATCTCATTTAATTTAAGAACCTGAAGTTAATATTTTTATTTTCTTTGATTTACAGATTAAGGCTAAGAAATGCGTGAAGAGAAATTCATTCAGTCTGACTGGGAGAGTATTAAGTCCTAATGAGAAATAATAAACTTATTATTTATGATTCCAGTTATGGGATAATTCAGGAGGAATTAGTGAAAAACATGTTTTTAATTACAAAAGTTAGAGCAGATTAAAGGTTACCAACCCAGGATAAAGAAGTACCCTGGGGTCTAGCACCACAGAAACCCTTTCCCACTCACTCATTGGCCTTACAGGACAAAAAGAGGAAGTGTTTACCAGAACCCTGAGGAAGAAGCTGTAGGAGGAGTGGGGGTTATTAGTAGAGGTACACAGTCACCTCTTGGTGACCTGGAAGAGAGGGAGGCAGAGGAATAATTACCCCGTCCTTACTCTTCTCCTGTACTCTGAACTTTTTCTAAGGGCTCTCTTTGTCCAAGGTTAAGCAGAAAACAGAGAACAAATGCACATTTTGATCCAGACCATAAAGATCAGCTTCTTGGAGCATAGAAAAGAATGGAGAAGAGTATACGGAGTGAATGTGGAGAAGAAAATTGAAACTATCCATCACAACATTTTGCATATTGTACAGCCAGATAAAAATCTCCAGATAGATGAGAAGATTCACTAAATCAAAATAAAGATGAAGAGAAAGTTTTCTTTTTTAAATGGTATAAAGAACAGAAACCATATGAGAAAACTACAGGAAAGGATGTAGAATTTGAGTGTGTTTGAATGGAGACTTTGACATTAATCTATGTGTTTCTATTTTGTTTGAATATTATAACACAAGGGTGTGTTTATATTTTAACTTTGTATTTAAAACTGAAACTAACAACCACAAAACTTTATTAATACATGTCACTCTCTCAATTACAGGTCTGAGGACCTGAGCCCTCACGTTTGACACCACAAGACTGAGAGGCATCAGAATGACTATACCAGGTACAATTCCAGAAGCCAAGCCAGACTGAGAATCAGAATGACAGACTACCAAAGGTAGTGGGAACTAATCACATTAGGAATCAAATAAGTGAGAGTACCAGTCAAGACACACACATGGCAAATTTTTAGTGGGATAACAATAGAGTGACAGAAATTCCAAATAAATTGGAGGGAGGAGGTACCTAAGAAATTGTGTAGTACAAGAAACTTAGTATAAACTACTCACCTTTACGGACAAGCAGTTTCATTATTAAATGTTCAGGGTTACATGGACGGTGTTCATGTTAGTTATACAAAGTCCACTACATTGCTTTTTTACACCATGAGTGTATCTATTCAGAATATTCAAATGGGTAAGAAAACATTTTATAAGCATATAATTCAAATCAATCTGTGAACATTTTTTCCTGGAATAAATTCTAATTTGTTTCCCATTTTGCCCAGAACAGTGCTGGACACATAGTAAGCATTTAATAGATAGTTTTGAATGAGTAATAAAAGACACAAATAGCTTCAGGCTTAGGAGATGATGCTAGAGTACAGAAGCGACTCCAAATAAATTCAGTACTGTCTCAGGAATTTAGTAATTCCTAAAATGAGTTCTGGACCTAGATCTGAAGGAGAGACAGCATATTTGAAACTCAAATGTGACATTCTGACTCTCCAATTAATATAAAGACCTGATCTATCAGATTTTTTGCAAGAAAGCCCCTAAGGAAATTATATTGCTGTTTCTTTTGCCTTGTATCCTCTATTTAATAAAAAACTAAAAATGTTCAAGACTAAAGAGGTAGTAGTCCACAGGTGATAGTAAACTCTTTCCTCCTGACTCTCATAATTAGATACTGGTGAATGCCAAATCCCTTCCATGGCTAGAGGCCCTTAAGTTTCATGCTTTGTTGAGCTCTGTGAGATGGCACTTTAATAAACTTCATCTTTGCCGGTCACATGCAACAGTACCTTGTAGGCAATCCAAGGATGAGTTGTGAGAGCCTGTCTCTCTACCCAGGTAGTAATGCTTATTGCCATTCCCTGTGAACATAAAGGAGATGTCTCTGTTGTGGTATCTTAATAGATCCTGTAGGTCTCAGACATTTTGGTAACTGTTTGATATAATTATTGTGTCTCATAAAAAAATAAATTTTATACTGTAATACTCCAGCCTGCTGTGCTGCTTCACTTCAAAATAACTTATGGCTACTGATTCCCCTGAACTAAACTGGTCTACAACAGTAATAAAGTTGTCATCAAGAGGTGATGATAGACCACTTTGCATTGTTATAACTGCCTTTTTGTATTATAACAGTTTGCAACTTTATGAGGTCTTCATAAATGTGATCAATTAAAATAATAATGTTGTGAGGCATTTGTGGCAAATTATTTTTCTCTGCCTCAAAACAGGAGCTGCCTTTCTTGTTGGTCTAATGTCTGTGCTTGTGTCACTGACTGCCACAGAGCTCTGGGCTATGAAATGAACAACAAAATTAGTTTCCAGAGTTGCTCCCTGGCTTCCAGGAACTTCCAATAATTTATTCATGTAACTGTTAACCTATCGAGTTCAAGCAATAGCAGGATAACTTTTTTGTCCTACATAAACAGGGAGAGGCAAGTCAAGCACTCCATAACATGCCATTTTTCCTTTTTTCAACTTATATTAGAAAGTTATAAACCATATTTTGTTATTCTAAGGATTGACTTAAAATTATTATTTGCTTTCACTATGAGTAAAATATGATAATATGTCCATTTACTTAAAAAAATATAAAAAATCATATTGGCAAAAATGTTAAAGTTGTTGAAAATGATACCTCCAAGAAAAGATATTGCTCCACAACAACTACAGGGAGAAATGGAACCCAATTATTATTAATTAATTAATTAATTTAATTTATTTATTTTTGGCTGCTTTGGGTCTTTGTTGCTGCACACGGGCTTTCTCTAGTTGCGGTGCAGGAGCTTCTCATTGTGGTGGCTTGTCTTTTTGCGGAGCATGGGCTCTAGGTGCGTGGGCTTCAGTAGCTGTGGCAAGTGAGCTTAGTTGTTGTGACTCCCAAGCTCTATAGTGTAGGGTCAGTAGTTGTGGCACATGGGCTTAGTTGCTCCACAGCATGTGGGATCTTCCTGGACCAGGGCTTGAGCCCATGTCCCTTGCATTGGCAGTTGGATTCTTAACCACTGTGCCACCAGGGAAGCCCCAGTTACTTTTTAAATAAATAATTCTTATAATAATTAAAGTGTTGCATACACACATATAAATAAGAGGAAAATATCCTTACTGTATTTTCACAGTGATCTGTACCCTATTCCCTAACCATAGTACAATAGTGACAGCCATAGTACAATAAAAGCCAAAAAGACCAATACCATTTTCTGTACTGAGTTGTTTTTTTAAACCATTTTTCTTCCTTTCCTTAAATAATATGGGTGGTTTCCTTCTTGCCTTCTCCTGAAACACTTTACCACAAACCCAGTTCAAACATTTATAAAGTAGAAAATTACATTTGTGCTGGATTATTTACACTGCTTCATTCAGAAACAAATTAACTGATAAATACTCTTAAAATAATTGATTAAACACATTCATTTGAATAACATCTGAAGTTAAAATTTAATTAATATTTTAAATTTAAAATTTAATATATTTTATAATGTCATGCACTACAGGTTTTTATACAAAATGCTGCATCGTGTTCTTAAATTATTCTGTTAATTATTGCATATAATGAGGTGCAGTTTAATTAAACAATTACATTGTAACTTTGGAAAGGGTCAATGTACACATATTTTTGATGACTTTTCATTGATTAAGAAAAATATTGGTGATCCTATGGGGAGGAAGATGGCAGAAGAGTAAGACGTGGAGATCACCTTCCTCCCCACAGATACATCAGAAATACATCTACATGTGGAACTGCTCCTATAGAACACCCACTGAGTGCTGGCAGAAAACCTCAGACCTCCCAAAAGGCAAGAAACTCCCCACGTACCTGGGTAGGGCAAAAGCAAAAAGAAAAAAAACAGAGACAAAAGAATAGGGACGGGATCTGCACCAGTGGGAGGGAGCTGTGAAGGAGGAAATGTTTCCAGACACTAGGAAGCCTCTTTGTGGGTGGAAACTGCGGGTAGTGGAGGGGGGAAGCTTCACAGCCACGTAGGAGAGCACAGCCACCGGGGTGTGGAGGGCAAAGCGGAGAGATTCCTGCACAGAGAATCAGTGCCAACCAGCACTCACCAACCCGAGAGGCTTGGCTTCCCTGGCGGGCGGGGCTGGGTGCTGAGTCTCGGGCTTCAGTCGGATCACAGGGAGAGCTGCGTGAACACAGACTGAAAGAGATAGTGCACCACGGCTAGCCGAGAGAGAGTCCGGGAAAAAGTCTGGACCTGCTGAAGAGGCAAGAGACTTTTTCTTCCCTCTTTGTTTCCTGGTGCACGAGGAGAGGGGATTAAGAGCACCACTTAAGGAGTTCCAGAGACAGGCACGAGCCGCGGCTATCAGCGCGGACCCCAGAGACGGGCATGAGACACTAAGGCTGCTGCTGCTGCCACCAAGAAGCCTGTGTGCAAGCATAGGTCACTATCCCCACCTCCCCTCCCGGGAGCTTCTGCAGTCCGCCACTGCCAGGTTTCCGTGATCCAGGGACAACTTGCCTGGGAGAACGCACGGCGTGCCTCCGGCTGGTACAATGTCAAGTTGGCCGCTGCTGCCGCAGGCTCGCCCCATAACCCTCCCTCCCCCTGGCCTGAGTGAGCCAGAGGCCCCGAATAAGCTGCTCCTTTAAACGCGTCCTGACTGAGCGAAGAACAGACGCCCTCAGGCGACCTACACATAGAGGCAGGGCCAAATCGAAAGCTGAACCCCCAGAGCTGTGGGAAAAAAAAGAGAGAGGGAGATTTCTCCCAGCAGCCTCAGGAGCAGCGGATTAAATCTCCAAAATCAACATGATGTACCCTGCATCTGTGGAATACCTGAATAGACAATGAATCATCCCAAATTGAGGAGATGGAGTTTGAGAGCCAGATATATTATTTTTTCCCATTTTCCTCTTTTTGTGAGTGTGTATGTGAATGCGTCTGTGTGAGATTTTGTCTGTATAGCTTTGCTTTCACCATTTGTCCTAGGGTTCTGACCTTTTTTATTATTATTATTAATTTTTTTTATTAATTATTTTCTATTTTTTATTTTAATAACTATTTTTATCTTTATTTTATTTTATCCTTTTTCTTTCCTTCCTTCTTTCTTCTTCTTTCTTTCTTTCTTTCTTTCTTTCTTTCTTTCTTTCTTTCTTTCTTTCTACTTTTTCTCCCTTTTATTCTGAGCTGTGTGCATGAAAGTCTTATGGTGCTCCAGCCAGGAGTCAGTGCTGTGCCTCTGAGGTGGGATAGCCAACTTCAGGACACTCGTCCACAAGAGACCTCCCTAGCTCCACATAATATCAAACAGCAAAAATCTCCCAGAGATCTCCATCTCAATGCCAAGACCCAGGTTCACTCAATGACCAGCGAGCTACAGTGCTGGACACCATATGCCAAATATCTAGCAAGACAGGAACACAGCACCATCCATTATCAGAGAGGCTGCCTGAAATCATAATAAGGCCACAGACACACCAAAACACACCAACAGATGTGGACCTGCACACCAGAAAGACAAGAACAAGTCTCAACCACCAGAACACAGATACTAGTCGCCTCCACCAGGAAGCCTACATAACCCATGGAACCAACCTTGGCCACTGGGGACAGACACCATAAACAATGGGAACTACAAACGTGCAGCCTGCAAAAAGGAGAACCCAAACACAGTAAGATAAGCAAAATGAGAAGACAGAAAAACACACAGCAGATGAAGATAAAGATGAAGGTAAAAACCCACCAGACCTAATAAATGAAGAGGAAATAGGCAGTCCACCTGAAAAACAATTCAGAATAATGATAGTAAAGATGATTCAAAATCTTGGAAATAGAATAGAAAAACTGCAAGAAACATTTAAACAAGGACCTAAAAGAACTAAAGAGGAAACAAGCAACAATGAACCACACAATAAATGAAATTAAAAATACTCTAGGTCTTCCCTGGTGGCACAGTGGTTGAGAGTACGCCCACTGATGCAGGGTACACGGGTTCATGCCCCATTACGGGAAGACCCCACGTGCCATGGAGTGGCTAGGCCCGTGAGCCATGGCTGCTGAGCCAGTGCATCCAGAGGCTGTGCTCTGCAATGGGAGAGGCCACAATAGTGAGAGTCCTGTGTACCACAAAATAATAATAATAATAATAATAATAATAATAATAATAAATACTCTAGAAGGGATCAGTAGCAGAATAACTGAGGCAGAAGAACGGATAAGTGACTTGGAAGATGGAATACTGGAAATAAGTTCTGCAGAGCAGAATAAAAAAAAAGAATGAAAAGAACTGTGGACAGTCTCAGAGATATCTAGGACAACATTAAATGCAGCAAAGTTCAAATTATGCAGGTCCCCGAGGAAGAGAAAAAGAAAGGTACTGAGAAAATATTTGAAGAGATTATAGTTGAAAACTTCCTTAATATATGAAGGGAAATAGTTAATCAAGTCCAGGAAGCACAGAGAGCTCCATACAGGATAAAACCAAGGAGAAACACGCCAAGACACGTATTAATCCAACTGTCAAAAATTAAATACAAAGAAAACATATTAAAAGCAGCAATGGAAAGACAACAAATAACACACAAGGAATCCCCACAAGGTTAACAGCTGATCTTTCAGCAGAAACTCTGCAAGCCAGAAGGGAGTGGCAGGATATATTTAAAGTGATGAAGGAGAAAATCCTACAACCAAGACTACTCTACCCAGCAAAGATCTCATTCAGATTTGATGGAGAAATTAAAACCTTTACAGACAAACAAAAGCTGAGAGAGTTCAGCACCACCAGACCAGCTTTACAACAAATGCTACAGGAAGTTTTCTAGGCAAGGAAAACAAGAGAAGGAAAAGACCTACAATAAAAAAACACAAAACAATTAAGAAAATGGGAAGAGGAACATACATATTGATAATTACCTTAAATGTAAATGGATTAAATGCTCCCACCAAAAGACACAGACTGGCTGAATGGATACAAAAACAAGACCTGTATATATGCTGTCTACAAGAGACCCACTTCAGACATAGAGACACATACAGACTGAAAGTAAGAGGATGGAAAAAGTTATTCCATGCAAATGGAAATCAAAAGAAAGCTGGAGTAGCAATTCTTATACCAGACAAAATAGATTTTAAAATAAAGACTATTACGAGAGACAAATAAGAACAATACATAATGATAAAGGGATTGATCCAAGGAGAAGACATAACAATTGTAAATATTTATCCACCCAACATATGACCACCTCAATACATAAGGTAAATACTAACAGCCTTAAAAGGTGAAATGACAGTAACACAGTCATAGTAGGGGACTTTAACACCCCACTTTCACCAATGGACAGATCATCCAAAATGAAAATAAATAAGGAAACACAAGCTTTAAATGATACATTAAACAAGATGGACTTAATTGATATTTATAGGACATTCCATCCAAAACAACAGAATACACATTTTTCTCAAGTACTCATGGAACATTCTCCAGGATAGATCATATTTTGGGTCACAAAACAAGCCTTGGTAAATTTCAGAAAATCGAAATCGTATCAAGTATCTTTTCTGACCACAACGCTCTGAGACTAGATATCAATTACAGGAAAAGATCTGTAAAAAATACCAACACGTGGAGGCTAAACAGTACACTACTTCATAATGAAGTGATCACTGAAATCAAAGAGGAAATCAAAAAATACCCAGAAACGAATGACAATGGAGACATGATGACCCAAAACCTATGGGATGCAGCAAAACCAGTTCTAAGAGGGATGATTATAGCAATACAATCCTACCTTAAGAAAGAGGAAACACCTCAAATAAACAACCTAACCTTGCACCTAAAGCAATTAGAGAAAGAAGAGAAAAAAGAAAAAAGTTAGCAGAAGGAAAGAAATCATAAAGATCAGATCAGAAATATATAAAAAAGAAATGAAGGAACCGATATCAAAGATCCATAAAACTAAAAGCTCTTTCTCTGAGAAGATAAACAAACTTGATAAACCATTAGCCAGACTCATCAAGAAAAAATGGGAGAAGACTCAAATCAATATAATTAGAAATGAAAAAGTAGAAGTAACAAATAACACTGCAGAAATGCAAAACATCATGAGAGATTACTACAAGCAACTCTATGCCAACAAAAGGGACAACCTAGAAGAAACTGACAAATTCTTAGAAATGCATAACCTGCCAAGACTGAATCAGGAAGAAATAGAAAATATGAACAGACCAATCACAAGCACTGAAACTGAAACTGTGATTAAAAATCTTCCAACAAACAAAATCCCAGGATCAGATGTCTTCACAGGCGAATTTCAAACATTTAGAGAAGAGCTAACAACTATCCTTCTCAACCTCTTGCAAAATATAGCAGAGGGAGGAACATTCCCAAACTCATTCTACAAGGCCACCGTCACCCTGATAGCAAAACCAGACAAGGATGTCACAAAGAAAGAAAACTACAGGCCAATATCACTGATTAACATAGATGCAAAAATCCTCAACAAATTACTAGCAAACAGAATCCAATGGCACATTAAAAGGATCATACACCATGATCAAGTGGGGTTTATTCCAGGAATTCAAGGATTCTTCAATATACACAAATCAATCAACGTGATAAACCATATTAACAAATTGAAGGAGAAAAAACATATGGTCATCTCAATAGATGCAGAGAAAGCTTTCAACAAATTTCAACAACCATTTATGATAAAAACACAGCAGAAAATAGGCATAGAGGGAACTTTCCCTCTATGACAAACCCACAGCCAACATTGTCCTCAATAGTGAAACACTGAAACCATTTCCACTAAGATCAGGAACAAGACAAGGTTGCTCACTCTTACCACTCTTATTCAACATAGTTTTTGAAGTTTTAGCCACAGCAATCAGAGAAGAAAAAGAAATAAAAGGAATCCAAATCGGAAAAGAAGAAGCAAAGCTGTCACTGTTTGCAGATGACATGATACTATACATAGAGAACCCTAAAGATGCTATCAGAAATCTACTAGAGCTAATCAATGAATTTGTTAAAGTAACAGGATACAAAATTAATGCACAGAAATCTCTGGCATTCCTATACATTAGTGCTGAACAATATGAAAGTGAAATCAAGAAAACACTCCCATTTACCATTGCAAGAAAAAGAATAAAATATCTAGGAATAAACCTACCTAAAGAGACAAAAGCCCTGTATGCAGAACATTATAAGACACTGATGAAAGAAATTAAAGATGATACAAATAGATGGAGAGATATACTATATTCTTGGATTGGAAGAATCAACATTGTGAAAATGACTCTACTACCCAAAGCAATCTACAAATTCAATGCAATCCCTATCAAACTACCACTGGCATTTTTCACAGAACTAGAACAAACAATTTCACAGTTTGTATGGAAACACAAAAGACCCCGAATAGCCAAAGCAATCTTGAGAATGAAAAATGGAGCTGAAGGAATCAGGCTCCCTGACTTCAGACTATACTACAAAGCTACAGTAATCAAGACACTATGGTACTGACACAAAAACAGAAATATAGATGAATGGAAGAGGATAGAAAGCCCAGAGATAAACCCACGCACATATGGTCAACTTATCTTTGGTAAAGTAGGCAGGAATGTACAGAGGAGAAAGGACAACCTCTTCAATAAGTGGTGCTGGGAAAGCTGGACAGGTAGATGTAAAAGTATGAGATGAGATCACTCCCTAACATCATACACAAAAATAAGCTCAAAATGGATTAAAGATCTAATTTTAAGGCCAGAAACTATCAAACTCTTAGAGGAAAACATAGGCAGAACACTCTATGACATAAATCACAGCAAGATCCTTTTTGACCCACCTCCTAGAGAAATGGAAATAAAAACAAAAATAAACAAATGGGACCTAATGAAACTTCAAAGCTTTTGCACAGCAAAGGAAACCATTAAACAAGACCTAAAGACAGCCCTCAGAATGGGAGAAAGTATTTGCAAATGAAGCAACTGACAAACGATTAATCTCCAAAATTTACAAGCAGCTCATGCAGCTCAATAAGAAAAAAACAAACAACCCAATCCAAAAATGGGCAGAAGAACTAGACATTTCTCCAAAGAAGATATACAGAATGCCAACAAACACATGAAAGAATGTTCAATATCATTAAACATTAGAGAAATGTAAATCAAAACTACAATGAGATATCATCTCACACCAGTCAGAATGACCATCATCAAAAAATCTAGAAACAATAAATGCTGGACAGGGTGTGGAGAAAAGGGAACCCTCTTGCACTGCTGGTGGGAATGTAAACTGATACAGCCGCTATGGAGAACAGTATGGAGGTTCCTTAAAAAAATACAAATAGAACTACCATACAACCCAGCAATCCCACTACTGGGCATATACCCTGAGAAAACCATAATTCAAAAAGGGTCATATATCAAAATGTTCATTGCGGCTCTATTTTCAATAGCCCAGAGATGGAACCAACCTAAATATCCATCATCAGATGAATGGATAAAGCAGATGTGGCACATATATAGAATGGAATATTACCTAACCATAAAAGGAAACGAAATTGAGTTATTTGTATTGAGGTGGATGGACCTAGAGTCTGTCATACAGAGTGAAGTAAGTCAAAAAGAGAAAAAGAAATACTGTATGCTAACACATATATATGGAATCTAAGGGAAAAAAAAAAGGTTAAGACAGGAATGGAGACACAGATCTACTAGAGAATGAACTTGAGGATGTGAGTAGGGGGAAGGGTAGGCTGTCAGAGAGTGGCATGAACATATATACACTACCAAACGTAAAATAGATAGTGGGAAGCAGCCGCATAGAACAGGGAGATCAACTCAGTGCTTTGTGACCACCTAGAGGGGTAGAATAGGGAGGTTAGGAGGGAGGGAGATGCAAGAGGGAAGAGATATGGGAACATGTGCATATGTATAACTGATTCACTTTGTTATAAAGCAGAAACTAACACACCATTGTAAAGCAATTATACTCCAATAAAGATGTTAAAAAAATACAAGAGAGATATTCATAATGTACAAAATATGTGTATTGATAAAACACTTTGTTCCTATAGCATATAGTGTAGAAGTAAATTTAAGTAAATTAAATATTATGCTTTCAACTCTACACTTATTTTATGACTCCTGACTTACCAAATGATTTTGACAGGAAGGAACAAAATTAATGAACAGTTTATACCCTCAAAATTTTTTGATTTTATTGATTTCATTAAGCATCCAATTGATTAAGGATGATTTTAAAAGTTCCTCTTTTTAATTAGATATATTCAATATGCCTATAAGTTTTCTCCAGATTACTATCCTATGACTTCTCAAGTAGTTCTCTGACTCTTGTGTACACTTGACATGCTTTCAAGATTATGCCAGAAACTGGAAAATTTCCCAATATTAATATAAAGCTCAAGTATGAAAGAACTCTCCCAGGGATTATGTGAGCTATTTAATATCTGGCATGTCTACTGTGGGATGTAATGAACATATCTGAGGAAGAATGGCATTTTCATATGATACAGCAATCCTTAGTTGTAAGAACAGTAGGTTCTAGAGTGAAGCCCTAGGTTCAAATGTAACTCTGCTCCTTGCTGGGTGTAGTTTGCAAGAAGAAAGATTAGGACACATATTAAGGAACAACTTTCTGATACCTCCAATTAATTTAAAAGGGAGGAGTGCTTTGAGAAGCAATAAGATTTGATCAGTGAATGTGTGTAATAAATGTCTGAGTAATCACACATAAAAGATGCCGAAGCAAGAATAAAATATCAACATGTGAATGGAGCTGATTTCCTCTGTTTCATGAGGGTTCTTTGATTATTAAAGACAAAGATGTCATCCCACAATCCTTCCTTAATCATTTCTCTTTCCTCACCATTTTTATCTCATTAACTCTACATCCTGAACTTCTGCTATTCCAAATTATCCAATTATTTTAAATAGATAGTAACTGTAAAGGTGGAGGGAAAGTGTGTGGGAGAGTGAAAAATTACTGCATTTTATATCACTTTTATGGAATAGGAACTTTCACCATCACTGTCAAAAGAGAACTTAGCAATATTTAATTCTTGCTTGAATTATCTCTATAGATTATGCTCCTCCACAAGTTCTACAAGTTCAAGGATGCAGATAATTTGGAAACTATCCAGGAAGAAGCAGTGAAAATGATTAAGATGCTGGGAAATTGGCTCTGTTATTAAGAGAGAAAGAATCAGATAGACTGAGTGATGGAAATATGTGTATTCAAGTAGAATTTAAATGTATCCATAAAGTATATAATTACACTTTTCTTGGTACCCTCTAAGGATAGACACAGAAAAATGGGATTAATGTGATTCAAAATTGTGAGTATACACTAATTTTTAAAACCAGACATGAAAGTTGGACATCAGAATAAAATTGATACACATTTTCTTAATTAAAATATAGTATTTCTTTCAAAAGCAAATATATCATTTGCTGCTTAACAAAGACCCTAGAGGCAGTGAAAATGAATACTTTAGGAACTCCTTCCAAGTGAAGAGCAATTAAATGGAGAAAGTAAAAAAAAAAAAAAGAAACTCCACTGAAATTATAGTTTAAGTCTATGAATGTATTACTCAATGACTTAATGCAACTGTATAGAATGGGGTGCTTTAAGTTTTAGTATGTACATGGGGTTATGAGTAAACACTGATAAATGGGACTGATAAACTGGTAGCCATGACCATATTATTCCCTCTGCAAATCGTTGATCTACACATGGTTTTACATTTAAATTAAATGTTCAGTATTAGAAATTTGAAGATTTCACATTAAATTAGAAGTTTCTATCTTCTCTGGAAAAAAAAATACTATAGGATAAGAGGACTGTGGGTTTGCATCCTACAGAGAAATGTGTAGATGGAGTTGTATAACAACATTGATTCCTTAAGATAAGTCACATGTGTTTTTGTTCACTATGATTTATCCATTTCCTATTGTTGAATAGATTACTAATGTATGTCAAAGCCTCATATTAGTCATTATTCATCATCTTAGAGGAGTTCTATTTTACTTACTTATCTGTTTGTCCTCTGTTCATTTATTGAAATTCCTGACATAGCATATTCTGTGCCTTCACATAGACTATAAGAGAATTCTGCAACAATTCCATCTCTACTGGGCTTAAATTGGGAAGTTCTTGTCATTAGGTAGTTACTTGCATGTAGATCCAAAAAAAAAAAAAAAATCCAAAAGGTCACTTGAAATGTATTGGCATTTGAAGCATGGAGAGATTAAAGTATTACCAAACTGCTAGAACTGGACAAATCATTATGGATTAATTAACAAATTGGCTTTTAGTCACTGGTTATTCGAAGTCATATAGCAACTGGGATAAATCACGTTGTGTACTTTCCCTCTTGTGTTTTCATTATTGCTTTCCTCTAATTTCAATTTACTAAATAAATTACATTAGAAAGTCCAGAACAAACAAAAATATGAAAACAAAGAAAACTTCCAAACAAGTTTTGTTTTTATTTTCTTTATATTGCATCAGTGTTCATACTTGAATACTTATAATGGTAATGTGGTCATAATTTTCCAGTTTCATCAAACATGTTTTTAAAACCTATCATTCTTTTAACACTTAATTAACAAATATCTAATAGACAATTACTATGCCACATCATCTTCTAGGTACTGAGCATAAAACCATGAGTAAACCACTCTGTCCTTTTCCAACTTGCATTCTGGTGGAGAATACACATGATAAGCAAGACAGATAAATCAATTACAGAATACATTAGTTTTAAATGCAGAAGAGAAACAAAAAAGGGAAGAGTGTTATAAAAGCAAGAATTAAAATTTTACAGTTGTTGGCCAGGAAATAAGCTAACTTTTAATATAAAACTCACTTTTGAATCAAGATCTTGTGGAATTGTATAAGTTAGTTTCACAAATAATACCTAATTAACACTTATTCAGTATTGCTACATATTATGTATTTTGCTATTTTCTTTATAATTATTGACTAAATTAAGCACTGTGATTTCTTTCATCATACGAGTATTTTGATACTGTTGCAACACTTTGCAATAAAAACACACACAAAAAAACAACAAAATATATCTTAACCTGGGTGATGATAAAATGGGTAAATACATATGTAAAAGGTATTTACATCTTTGAGGTGAACATCTAAGATGTGTGCACTTTAAGCTATGTAAAATACTCCTCAATTAAAAAATAAAAACAATAACAGCAATAAAGATACTACTACTATATCTTCATTATTACCCTCACTATTACTATTCTATCTGACCGCTACCCCATCATCCAAAGTTTCATTTTGAACATTTATTATCTCTAAGGTTTATATGAGAAGCTTTATTTTACATTCATTATTTTATTTAATAACTATTAAAAATATTTGAAGTTAATATGGTTATTCCTGGTTTACAGAGGAATATATATATGAAACAACTTGTCCAAAGTAACAAATACTGTGCACTGCTGGGAATATAGTAGTGAAAAATAATACAAGGTGACTCTCTTCACAGATCTTAACTAGAGTGGGTGAGATAGATATTAGAAGCTTTATTAATAAATTCTTTTTTTTTTTTTTGTGGTACACGGGCCTCTCGCTGTTGTGGCCTCTCCCATTGCAGAGCACAGGCTCCAGACGCACAGGCTCAGTGGCCAAGGCTCACAGGCCCAGCTGCTCCGCGGCATGTGGGATCTCCCCAGACCAGGGCATGAACCCATGTCCCCTGCATCAGCAGGCGGATTGTCAACCACTGAGCCACCAGGGAAGCCCAATAAATTCTTTTAAATTAGCTACTATATTTCTTCTATGATTAGGACACATTTCCCTGTGTTTTCCCCTCATCCTTAGGGTAAGGGGAAATAACCACCTAAGGCAATTATTCTCAAATTCTTAATCTGATGGTTCTTTAATATTCTTAAATGTATTGAGGACTCCAAGGAGCTTTTGTTTATATGTATATATATTTATACTTACCACATTAAGCATTACAGCAGATATTTAAAAAATACCTACTTAGAAACTCATTTAAAAAGAACACTGTAATCATTATATGCTAAAAAAGAACATATTTTAGTGAAAATGCCAATATTTTACGAAACAATAATTTTGAAAAGAGTGACATTGCTTTGCATTTCTATAAATTTCTTTGATGTGAGGTTTCTGGATTCTCTGGATTCTCATATCTGCTTCTGCATTCACTGTGTTTCAATATATAACACTATGCAGCTTCTGGATAACTCCCTGTACACCCATAAATGAAGGAGTGAAATAGGTATCTTACTATTATTGGCAAAGTAGCTTTGACCTCATAGGCTTCCTGAAATGGCACCACACTATAAGAATTGCTGTCCTAAGGAACACTGTGTGACATAACATGGGGAAGGAGAAAAGAAAGTAATAGAATGGTAAATGTAACAATGGAGTCGAAAGGGAATTTGTTTGCTGGGGAAAGGGCTAGTAGTGTTAATCAAAATCTAGTGACTCAATCAGTACAGGAAATCTGTTACTGATCACCTACATCACCTAAGGTGTATCATAAATGCTGCAGGGACTTTTAATTTAAAATGAGGGATTTAAACTATATCTTCAAACTCCCTCTGCAACATGAATAGTCCACCATTTTGCAAAATCAAGATATTCTCGGGGTTTCATCCCACTGCCATCCTGAAGGTTCTGCATAGCAATGAAGGATAAATAAAGGAACAGGAATGTGTTTGGGAACATAATTGTCCTGCTCACAGTTGAAATATTGTTCTTATCTGAGTAAGCTTCTAAGATGAGCACTGCTCCTTGAGGAGCAAAGACCTTTAAGAGAAGAAAGGTGAAGATATTTTGAATTAATTACTGCTCCCAGAACAATAAAACTCAAGCCACTTAACAACCAGGAGTAGTTATTAAGCCCTTTATCCTGAAAGAATGCTTACATAGCAGAGAATTATTTGGCAGATACAGTAGAGTAATTGTGCCTGGAATCAACCCGAGTATAATTTGAGGGTTCTATGGTCATGGTCTCTTTTGATACTTGTCTAAACACAGCTTGTACTCAGTTATGAACTGCACTTTATACAGTTGCCAGTTTACTTGAATCTTATCCCTTTTAGACATAGTTTTGTACCTATTCAAGTGTTCTACATACTGCCTACTCCCATTTTGGGCTGTATTCGATCAATTCAGCTTGGTGCATTTGTAAACTATAAGTGTATTTCTAATATCCATTTATAAAATAAGCAGCACATTTCAAGTGATAGTGGCAACTTTTTGTGTGTTTTTTTTTAAAATACATGTGGGCATCATTTTCTAAATTGTCTTATTTATAAAATATCAAGGACTCTTTAGCTAGTTTGTCAAATCACTATTTTTTTCCAAAAAAAATGTCTCTTAACAACTTGGAATAGCACAATGTATCATTATGTATTATATAATCAAGTATAATCCTACATCTTAGTTGTCTTGAAAAATATAATTCAATGAAATGAATATCTTTCTAAACCATCTGTCTGTCAATTGTTCTTGCTATAAAAATGATAAAGCTTTACTAACAAGAAACAATTGAGTATGTACTCATTCTGTTAATAAACGTAAAAAGCACACAATAGGAAACAATGGAAAAGTAGAAAACAAAAACAGCAAGAAGATAAATACAAAATGGATTGTGCTAAATGTATAGACTGATTTCAATAATGTCAAAAGCTTTGTTCCTTAAACTTATTGTGGTAATTATATTATGAAGTAGCTAAGTCAAATCATTATGCTGTGCACCTTAAGCTTATAAGTGCTTGAGGTGTACAGATATAGTTCTGTATCTCAATTATATCTCTATAAAACTGGAAGAAAAACAAACAAAACAATTTTTCATGTCTGTTTCTCCATATTTTCAGCTTTGTTTTATGGCCCTAATTGAGCCAAGTTTTCTTCTGTTTGTCAAATATTTCTACAAATTTCCAGCTGAATGTATTCATAATTGTTTCTCCTCTATTTTCTTGGTTATTGTGAATGAGAATTTTCCTTCATATTTCATAACTGATTATCACTGACATATAGGAAAGATAACTATTTAGAAAAAATTATTTTTAATTAGTTATGCCAGTGAGTTATCATTTCTAATTTTTCATGTCTGTTTTAGTGGTTCAAGATAAGCAATTATATAAACAACAAATAAGAAATATTTTCTTAAATATTGTTACTTTTGTTTTCTGAATGTCTTATTTTTCTACTTAACGCTTCAAAAACTGTTAAATAAGAAGAGATTTATAGTAAATGTTTTGTTAGAGGCTAATTTTATTTGTTTCTCTCAAATTTATTTCCTCAAAATTAAAGAAATGTAGACATTCAGTTAAACATATCAAACTGTATGGAAGGTAAGAAATAAATTCTCACTCCTTCCATTCCCCAATCATTGAGTTCTCTTCCAGAAATACTCACCATTAACATTTTGTTGTTGTTGTCTTTTAGGATATTTTCTTCAGTTATTTTTTTTTCACTTCCTCAAATAGGGAAACATCTGTTCAAATTTAGTCTAGTTTACTCTGATTGCTTTCTATCAGAGTAATAAAAATGTTCCAGAGGCAGCCAAATATAATGTTACCAGCAACAGCTCTGAACACAGGTCACAGATTCAAGTTATATTCTCAATACCTTGTCCAGAGATAGTACCCTGATCTATAGTATCCCTCCACACCTTAGTTGTATGGAGAGTTAAATGAATTATATATACATTAAATAAGAGGCTTAAGTGAATTAATACATATAGTGTGTGTAGAAGAGTGCCTGCCACATAGTAAGCCCTCTAAGAGGGCTCTGTATTTATCAATCCTCACAAATACTGTTGAAGTTCTATTTAATAAGTCTAGATCTCCAGCCTATTGTAAGCTAATTTCTTCTACATGTATTTAAATATCCTCTTTCTACTGCCAAATATGTAGCATCATAGACTACCCTGCCTACTTGGACTACTCACACTCTAAATCATTTTTCTACAAATAGAATGTGTGTACCCAGTAGAGAAGGTATGCAAGATAATCCACTGAAGTCTCTAAAGACAATATTAAATTTTATATTTACTTTATGTTTAAAAAAATTGGAAAAATGAAGACCTTAATATTTGATGTGGGATATTGTCCCTGCTGCCCACACTTTTTCTGAGCATTGGAAGTTCTCCAATCAGGCAAGGAGTGCAAAGACAAAGGTGTTCTGAATGGAAGTTTCTCGCCACCAAAGGGTTTAATAATGAGACTCATAGAGGAATGTATGCCTGGCCAAAAGAATTTACAGATTGTGTAAGCTTATTATTTTTTTAAGACCAAACCTCACAAAATTGAGAGGTGGCTTTCAAACTTTCCTTCAAAGAAACCTTCCCCCCACCCCAGGTGAAAGTTTAAACACAGCCCCCCACTACCACAAGTAACGCAGTTGAGTTTCCCACTTTTGGGAAAATTGCAGAGGTCAGTACTTCTGGAGTGCAAGGACCTTCACCAAGAGAATACTACCTTCCTAATGATGGTATCTCCCCTGCCAGATAAGTATCAAAGAAAATATTGAGTGAAGAGAGTATAAATCCTACAAGTAGGAGAGACTGAGGGGAAAAGGATGAAGCTGACACTTCTACTCCCAATATGAGTTCTACCTCAGCCTTATTACTAGGAAACAACAATGACAACATAATTATTCTGAAAAGAAGATAATCAAACCTCTGAGTCCTGAGCATATATCACGGCTGGAGCTAGATGTTAATGGCTATGTGAAGCAGTTGGTGTAGTTGGGATCTATCAACCACCCAACCAGCTCACAAATACTAAGCTCTGCAATTTAGTCAACACTTTCTAAGTCATATGATACTCAACTGGATAAAACATGACAAAGCTTCTCCTACAATTTCTTACATAATAGCAAAAGACAAAAATGATTATGTATTTGGGTAAACCCTTTATCTTTTTGTTATTGTGATCGTGCCTGAAATAATACACAGAAAGCAATATGGTGAAAAATGATGGTGTATTATTTTTTGGCAAATACTGTTAAAAGAATCATAGAAAAAACAGCTAAAGACTAGAATAAACAAGTGTAACTACAAATTGTGTAAGATTTTCTCAATAGTTGAATGGAAATACAGAGGCTTTTAACATAGCTCTGCTTAAGGTATTCAGTTCATAAATATCAATAATAAACTTCACAAAGAACTACATTTTGTAAACACTAAAGAGAAGATTAACAGTAAGTTGCTTCATTAATGATAAAAAATGTTATGATAAAAACTGGGTGGAAACAAGGTGCATTGAAGAAACTAACAGAAATAAGCTGGGCTAACAATATAAAGACTGTAATATATGTGAAATGTATTAGTAGTTAAGCCATGTTACAGGAATACAGATGAAATCAGAAAGGTACACAGTATTAGAGGTTATCACAGAAAATAGTTATGCTTATAAAAATAAAACTTTCTAAATATGATAATCTCTATAGTACCATGAAATGAGGTGAGAGTAGTATGAAAGTCTTTTGTATAGCACGAAGTTTACCAGTCTCATGGCAAAGTCCATAAAGCACTGTTAAAGTGAATTGTACTGTTTTTATTTTTTCAACAAAGACTCATGTCCCAAATTTGTTGTTATTTTGTGTTGAAAGAATCTAGCTATATTCTAGAAGGATATTTTTTAATATTCATTTGGAAATCATTTTGGACTCACATAAAAGTTGAAAACATAGTACAAAGAGTTTATGTGTACCCTTCACCTAGCTTCACCTAGTGTTAACATTTTACATAACCATAATATAATTATAAAAACAGTGAAATAAACACTGGTACAATAGTATTAACTAAAGTATAGGACTTATTTGAATTTCACTAATTTTCCCATTTCACCATTTTTTGTTCCAGCATCCAATCCAGGATCTCACATTGTATTTAGTTTTCATGTCTCCTTAGTCTCCTCCAATCCATGACAGTTATTCAGTTTTTCCCTGCGCTTCGTGATCTTGATGGTTTTAATAAATAGTAGTCAGTTTGGGCTAGGCTTGTGCTGCCTTGTGATCAGAATGATATGAATTTTTATCAAGAATACAACAGAAGTTATGTCCTCAGAGCAGTATATCAGGGACATATACTACTGATGTGTCTTTTTACTGCTGATGTGTATTTTGACCACATAGTTAAGGTGGTATCTACCATGTTTCTCCACTGTAATGTTACAATTTTTCTCTTTATAATTAATAAATATCACTTTACTTATTTACTTTGAGACTGCAGATATACATTTTCTCCTCTTGTTTTTGCCTACTGATTTTGGCATTTATCAGAGGATCTTTCTTGCACCAATTATCACCATGTTGTATCCATAATGATGATTTCAAATTTCCTTCATTCTTTTTGTATTATTAATTTAAATTATTCTGTAAGGAAGACCTGTCCCTTGTCTCTCTTTTTAAAAATTATTTATTCAATTATTTATTTATATCAGTATGATTGTATAGATATTGGTTTATTCTATGCATTATAATCCAATATTGTCATTATTTATTTTGTTGCTAAAATTGTTCCAACTTTGGTTCATATAGCTCAGTCAATTCATTAAGGTTGGCTTCTGTGTCCTTTTGACTCAGGCCTATTTTTTCCAGCACTTCTTAATTACTAGAAGATATAATTGCAAAAAAAAATCTCACATCTCATCTGTTCTTTTAAGTTGAAAGTTACATTTTTACTTGAGAAAGTAACTGTTTTATAAAGGAAACACATTCTATGGGGAGTTTGCAAATGCTTGATATTCTTTTCAATTTAAATGTTTTTTACCCAAACTAAGCAACAATATCATCTATAAAAAGTCAAATGTACACACTTAACAAGGAAAATATTCTAATCTACTCAAAATCATCCAGTGAAGGTCCTTCCTGTGAAATTTTACTGTGGTTTTTAAACTTAGTTCTTAAAAGCACATAAATGCAACATGTTTCACTTGCTTTGTAAGAAAAGCTTCTTGGCATCATCACAGAAGCTTTCCAAACAGATTTTTACATAAAACTTTGCATTATAGGTAGAAAAGAATACAAAATAAATAAATTTATTAAGTAGTATCACTGAAGTCTTCTTTTCATTTAGATGTATATCCCTTTATGGACAATCATTTTCAGTTATGACAGATAATAAAGCCATGTAGAGAAATTAACTTTGAACCACACATAGGAGCCATTGCATCACAAAGCATCCAATCGATAGTTTCAAATTACAAATTAAATGTAATCAAATTTCTCTCACTTAAAGTATTGAAGAATATTATGCCATTGGACAATATAATAGATATTTTTTAAACTTTATTTAGATCTTGAACTTACATATTGCCCACTCTTCATAATGTAAATAATATATTACAATAGTCATACCTATAAGATTCAGAAATTAATATACTAGTAAGAAAGATGTATAGTCACTTTTTAGTAATGGAATGTTCAAAAAGTTTGAAAAGGGTGCTCTAAACATATTTATACTACCTGGAAATCTACATTTCTACACATAAAATAATACAGATTCTTGTTCCCTCTTGCCTATAGTAAAACCTACTATTTCTAAGAGCTACATGTCAAAAGGAAAACTTTAAACTCAGCACCTACTTGGTGCCTGTGCCCTGCTGAGTTGTTTTCTGAGAATTGAGTATCTAATAAAAAGATGGCAGCAGGAGGAAGAGGGAGCACCAACCCTACCCTGGCTCGCTGTTCCATTTTCTAGAGCTACAGAACCCAGGTTTCTGAGTCTGCATATGGAAAATGTGATTTACAGTATCCTTGTAGGATGATGACAGTTTCAAGAGGAGATTTCTGGGCAGCTTCTGAGATGAGACACACATTTGTTTTGTTTTGTTATGTTTTGTTTTTCTCTTTTTGAACCAGGTGCTTTTATTAGAGCATCATTCCAATTTTTCAAATTATGTTGATTATTAGTTTTATAGTTCAGTGTTGTGAGAATTTGTGTTTTTGTTGCAGTTATTGTCAGGTCTTCAATAGAATTTTAGTAATAAAAAGAGAATAAGCAATTGGAGGAAGATAAAGGAATAGAGTACTGGGAATGTATATTAGTGCTTTATTGTTTCCAGTAAACATTTTCAGTATGTTTCTGCAAAGTTAATTGTTCAAAGATACTTTCTTGCAGAAGCTTTCCCATATGAGATAATCCTAACTGCATTAAACTAGTTAAAAAGTTATCCCAAACTGATCATCTCAGTTAAGATTCAGAACATAATTGACAAATTTTCCAGTGTAGACTTTTTTTTAACTTCAGAAGTCACCAACTGTAGGAAATATATTCTCATCATAAATACCAAGATTTTATATAACACAATTCACCTTTTTAAGAACTCCATCTTACCTGCTTTAAGAATTAATAAAGATTAAATATTTATATTTCAATGAACATTTCTCCCTTCATCCCCTTTCATCTTTAATTTGGTCCTACAGGGTGAAAAAGGCTTTAAGCTATGTTATAGATCTCTGAACTTCATAGAAGACTGATATTACATCATCCCAATGAGAAATTCACTCTAAATATCAAAAAAACATAGAAATATACCCCAGGAGAAAAATCCAAATATCAGACCTAAGCTGGACTGAAGACTATTTCAATTAAAATTTGAGTTTTGCAGATATCTGCAGCAGAATGGCCTGTATTATTTAACCATCATTTGCAAGTCCATCCTAAAGCAAAGTAAAAGGTTAGAAGTTTGTCTTAGGTAGCTTCTAATTTCCTCTTTTAATGTTATTATTATTATTATTTTTCATCCAAGTGTCCACTCCTTCACAGACCCCTTTCCAATATGGCTTTTTCTCAAGGAGTCACTAGTTAGAATCCAGTTTCTCTTAAAATATCAAATTAGAATTAATTTGTCATTTATTTGGAACCCAGTGTCACATATGTTACTTTATTAATGCTAATTTTAATAGGAAATTGGATTAAAACCCCCAAAGTTTAACAATATCCTTAAAGTTGCAGTGCTGAAAACTGTCAGATTCAGAGGTAAAACCTTGAATCATCTTTCTCAAATTCTAGAATATGTTGTTACATCATATTCACACAAAAGTGGTTTAGGAGAATATTTCAGAGTTGAAAGCTCTATCTGATTTGCCCTCAAATCATGTAGATAGCAGCTGACAAAATGTGAACGCTCTGGAGTTTGACTTCTCAGCTTTAAATTCCAGCCCTGACACTTGCTAGCTATGTGAATTTAGACAACTTGTACTTAAATTCTCTGCACCTCCATATGCCAACCAAGAAAATTATGCATAAGACATAATAACCATTCAAAGATTTACCAAGATATTTATAAAGTAATTTATGTAAAACGTTTAACACAATGCCAATCACATAAAAATCACTCAAAAATCATGAGCTTAAATGATTTATTAGACTGTGAGCTCCATTAGAGCTAAGAAAACATTTTCTAACTACTGTATCCCCAGACTTTCACCCAGCCGAGTCACTGGAACCAAGGAGAAACTCAGTAGTTATTTAGAGAATGAATGAATGAATGAATGAATGAATGCAGTGTCTTGTCCAAATAAGCTGTTTGCTCAAAATGGTAATAAAACTACATGGGATTCTGATTGGTTCCTTGTCATGAATCTGTTCCAGATGCTTGAAACATATGGCTGTTCAATAAATATAATTTAAAGTGGCTGACGCCTATGTTTTCCATGAAGAGTCAGCAGGCTTTCAGCATGGGTATTCCTGTTACTTTCTCCTTCACCAAGACATATGCTGGAAAAAATATAAGATTTCTGAAAATTTTTTTGAATTTTACACATTATAACTGCATAAATAGAACTGGTTATGCCTAAAGTCTATGAGCCATTTTTACGATACTGGTTAATGGTGTTTTTATAAGACATGTGCTTTAGCATCACCTGAGTGTCAATGTCCACAGGTATAGTGTTTTGGCGAATCAGATAACAATGTTAAGTGGTGTGAAAGATTATTTGTTTGGAAACCCCTCTGTGTTTAACTTTTACTTTTATTACTCAAAATTTATTTTGGATGAGCTGGATTCATTCCAGCCTGTCATTAAGAATAAACACATTTTCTCCAAGCTTATGACATAACTTTTTTGTTACATACAAGAATGACTTCATTGGGCAATTGGCTAACTATCTAAAGAACCCCGAATAGATGACAATAATATCAACATTTTTGACAAACATTACTTCAAAAGTTATTGACTTAAATTATATAGCTCTTTAAAACAGCTTAAATCCTAAGCTTACTTAGATGAACACTTTTTAAGAAATGTATCTACTTACTTTTAGTAGGGAATTGCATGATTTGTGTACCCTTGAAGAGCAATTGAGAATATCAGCTGTGAAAAAAACCTCTAGACTATAATTAGTATGGGTAAATTTTATGACATAGATTGTTGCAATCTCAATCATCCATAATTATTTCTGAAGATGACTCTGTCCACAGATGTTGTTTGGATCCAATTCTACACTGAATCATATTGGTCAGTCATTTACGACTGATTAGCCTCCTGAGTTTGTACAGGAATAATCCAGCCTCTTCCCCGCTTTCTATTTACCACTAAGTTGCATGATTGTACCCTTAATCAGAAACTTTGCATAACTGCACTCCAGATTCTTGACAGAGAATATAATCTGCAATTTCAGCCACCCATCTCTCATGGAAGTCTCAGGAGAGACAGAAAATGTTAAAGAAGATTGCTCAAAATGCAGGAGGCACATTAATTTAACTACACATTATGAATTTTACCTTTAGGAAGAGTCAGGCTAAGAATGTTGCAAACCTGCACTAAGGTATCTGGCCTTTTATAAAATTGCTTTTTCAGTTTATGTGTAATAGTGAGGAATATTCTAAGTATTATTTTTTCCATGGCTCATTATGCTGTAATGCATACATCTCTGGAAGTCTATGGAAAAAATAAATTAAATAATGTGTTTTATTATACATTTTCTATAAATATATAAAATATAAATTTATCTATATTTAAATAATTATTTATATATGTATATATTATTTATTTCTATGTACATCCCCTGGACCACTTTTATGTTTTTAACTAATGGACTCATTACATATTATACTTCATCATATTTTTTGTTTGTTTGGGAGTTTTTTTAGTTGCTGTTTTTAGAAACTCAGTGCCAAATTTCTAGCCCATGTTATCAAAAGAAAAATTCACAAATTTTTGTGTACTAAGGTGACCCAGCTTTATCTTATTTTTCTACATTTATTTGGATTTTTCCTAATTTTTCACCTTTTCAACTAGATAAGTGTTTATCTGTTTAATTACATATATTCAACTATATTTAGATAAAAGTTATACACAAACACATACCAGATTACAGGAGCCTTTGCCATTACAATGTTGCCCATTGGCCAGTCATGTCACAGCAAAGTTCTTTTAATTTAATACATGTGTTCCCAATTTTAGAGTTACCTGACCTCTTACTAACATTTACGTATCACCTTAACACCAAACCTTCGTAAAAGACACTTCCTTTGGCTTTCGCCCACCATACTTTTCAGGATTGTCACACTTTTTCTTCTATCTCTTAGACACTCTCACAGTCTCACTTGTGAGATCTTTGTATTCTTATCTGTTAAATGTCAAAGTCCTTTCCCTTTGTCCTTTGCCATGTGAAATATCCAAGTGAAAAAAATCACATCTATTTGTTTAGTTCCAATTATCTATTAATTATTTTAAAAATCCAAATATCTAAACCAGCATCTCCTCTGTCTATCACACACAACTGATTATTGCCATAAAAATCATAAAATCAGCATGTCTAAAATTTATGATGATCTTTCCTCTCTAAATCTGTTTATCTTTCTAGGTTCCCTACATAAGTAAAAGGCCCTAAGCCCCAAACTAGAAAATCATTCTTAAATCAGCACACACTTCACTTCCCATATTCAACTACTTACCTAGTTCTGACACCTGTATATCCTAAACATTTCCCAAATCTACCAGCTCTGCATTCACCTCAGCTGCTGCAGTTCAAGGCAATACCATTTCTGTGCAGCGTTATGACAACATCCCCTAAACAGTTTCCTGGTCTCCACTAAAGCTTCTTCTCAATACATTCTACAGTCTGCAAAAGAATGTGATTCCCCAATGTAGAATGCACAAAGACCCTGTGGTGGATGACAACATGAAAGGGACAAGAAACTGGTAGAAGCCACTGGTAGAACACACTGAGAGATGGAGAGTGATAAAAGAGAATGCTGAAGAGGTTGGATCATATCAAATAACACAGGGTTTTATAGTCATGTTTAAGACTTAAGTCTTTATTCTAAGAAAGTAGGATAGCATTAAAATATTTCAACTAAGTAAACAACATCACTATTTTAAAAATAAAATACTCTGCTAACAGTGGAGTCCAGTTTGCAGCAGTGGTCTACAAAATAAGGTATATAAGCTGTTTATTAGAAGGAAAGAAAAAAGAAGCCACTATTTAGGTAAACTCATTATTTAAAATTTTTATTTTGTATACTTTTAAAAATAATGAATCAAAGGTCATATATTAAGATGCTGCTCAGAAATAACTTTCTAGAAAAGAATTTATGATCCAAAAAATGTGTAGATATTTATGTAGATAGAGGGAGACCAACTAGATTGCTATTTCATTAGATGAATGGAGAGTTTATGATATCTCACATTATTGTGGTGATGGCTAAGATAAAGTCAAATGTATTAATAAAAGAGATATTTAGAACGAAGTGTCCCTTCCTCATTATGGTCTAAATTAAAATGGATTGCAATAGCTCTAAAACATTTTTTTTTGTGATAGTAAATGCCACCTTGACAAGCAGAGTTCAGAAGGGTTAAGGTTTAATGATAGTGTGCCTTTTAAATTATGCTTATTATACTGCTTTGGGAATCAGAAAAGACAAAAAATTGAGACTAAAACTTGAAAAGCTTATAAAGTTAATAGCTTCCTCTTAGAAGAACTAGGAAAATCACCTGATTCCTGAGGTTTGTTGCAGCAATGAACAAAGATGGCTAAGGGCCAATCTAGCTAAGCTCTTAGTAATGACTTAATGTTTGACAGTAGTAAACAGCCTTGTTTATTACACAGTCACGTTTTGGACTTATTTTTCTTGATGATTATCTTGGATAGCTACTAGCCATTTGTGGTTACAAATATTCTAATATGTCAATTTGTATAGAAACTTCAAAATATTTATGATATTACCCCTTCCTTTAAAATCCCTATAAAATTATTTCCCATTTGACATAATACACCTATGTTTCTAAAAATTCCAAAACGTAGAGATTTGTTTTGATTTGTGACACATAATAAGAATTTTGATTTCTTCCCAATCTACTTTAATTATTTTATGTTGTTTTACAATTTTTCTGTGTTTTAATAAATGCACAATAGATGATTGGAACCCAGAATGGGAGATCTATTAATATCTTGAACTTTATACAAAGAGATATTTTATTATAATAAATTTAATTTTTATAACATTATGCTGTATCATGGGTTAAAAGGATCTTATAAGAGACAAGTTTTCCACTCCTTAGAATGTGCATAGGAAAAGATAGTCCACAGATAAACCACATGTTATTTTGAAGCATTTTTATATTGATAGCCATAAATTGACCAATATATAACTTTTATTTAAAGTTTTATATATTAGCTTCTTTTATTCAGTAATCTGCTGAATAAAATAAGCAAGATAAAGAAAAGATTACCTTTTATATAATTATACCTTGGGAAGTACATCTAAGACATCAACTCTAAAAGCTTTCCCCTTGTCTATTATTTTGATTGACTGAAAACTGCCTTTCAGGTGAGTTAAAGAATGAAACTTTATTTCATATAATTATGTATTCATTATTCTCACTGTAAAAATGCTATACATAGAAAAAGCATATTTAAGATATAATTTTCCTGAATTATTTTCAAAACCATACTTACAATTCATGATAATACCTTTTCAGAATGTGTAACATATTTATAGTTTTTATAGAAGTACAAAATCTAAGTATTAAGTATATTTGAAATTTCAGCTCTCTTTATGAAAATCAATATGAGTGCAGAGATACACTACATTTCAGTAGCAGACTAGAGGTTTGTCAGTGAATTTTTCAAACTATTCACATTATTTTCTGATGGCAAAGACATCTCAAAAGAAGCATGATATGCTCTATGAATACCATCAAACTTCCTTGCTGCCTTACATTCAGCAATTGATGGTAGATTTGCTTTTTATGACAAGATGAATATATTCAAAATGCAGCTGTTATAAAAGTAGCTGACATTATGAATAAGAAATGGGAGGAAGGGTATTTCTGTTGAAGCTAATTTTAGGGAACTAGACAGGCATCAGTTTCACTCAGAATAGTGAAGGATTATCTGAAAATGCTGATATAGATTGTGTTAACACTACCAGTGCCCCATTATTAGTCATGGCTTCCTAGGGATGCTAGATTAACTTTAAAACTAAGGAAACTTAATTGTTGGCAGAATCTTGGGAACTTTCTTGATCTCATGATGGCTGCCAGCTGTATAAGAGCAGGTAAATCAATGCCTCAAGCTCCAGTGTGTAAAATTTGAAAATAGTGCACACATATATCTACCTGTTCATAACATATCATTGTTGAGACCCCCTTCATACATCATTCATTATCATTGAACATAAACTTATAAAAATCAAAGAACGTGCTTTTAGGAGAGAGCACAAGAAGGAGCTTGCTATTGCTACAAATTCCAGATCAAGGTGTTTTTCCACAAGATGTTGTTGATCCTAAGGATTTTCACCCAGTATACCCAAAAGTTACATGTAATATGCTTGGGAATATTGTAGTAAATAAAAGAATATCTCAGCAGATAAATTGATTGTATAAGATATAATCAAATTAAAGAATTAGAATTGACACATAATATTTGAGGTAAAAATATTCACTGGATATACTTTATAGCAGAATGGTAATGAAAAACTTAGTGAACTTGAAGATAGTTTAACAGAAATTATCCTACCTGAAAAAAAATAGATTTAAAAAGAAATGAAAAATTTGATCCAGTATTCAGGGATCCTCTCAGGGCAGTATGAAAAGTTTGACAGTATGTATGATTTTCCATTATGTCAGTTACATGTATTATACTTATATATAAAGTATAATTATAAACATTGTCTCAGAAAAAGAGAGAAAATTGGTCAAATAAAATATTTAAAGAATATCAGGCAAAATCTTCCCAAATTTAGTGAAAGATTTAAATTTAAATAATAAAAAATTTGCATTCCTTAGATAAACTGCACTTGGTCATATTGTTTGTTTTGAAATTCTAATAATTTGTTTAAGATATAGGTATCTGTGTTCATGACAAATATTGGTCTATTTTTATTTTGCTGTAATGTCTTTTTGTGGTTCTGTTATCAGAGAACTTCTGACCTCATTAAGGACTGTTGAGAATTGTCCCCTCCTCATCTGTGTTCATAATTTTTGTAGAATTGGTATTATTTCCTCTTTAAATATTTTGTAAGATTAGGTAGAATTTTCCATCAAATCCAAGAATTTTCTTTGTTGACAATTTAAGTATCAACTCAATTTCTTTAATATACAGTATTCATGTATCTATTTTTAATGTGAAATATGGCACTCTGTCTTTTGAGAATTTTCTGTTTTATAAAAATTTTCAAATTAATGGGTATAGAGTTACTTGTAGTATTCCTTAATTCTCTTTTTACTCTCTCTATGGTAGTGATAGATTCAATTTTATTTTTAATATTTGTAATCTCTGCTTTCTTTTTTTTCTCTTGGTCAGTGTGGTAAGAGGTTTATCAATTTCATTAATTATTTTTCAAAGGGGTGGGTTTGGTTAATTAATATTCTTTATTGTTTTCTGTTCTTAATTTCAAAAGTTTCTGCTTTTCTATTTATTATTTCCTTCCTTATTCTTGCCGTGAGTCTAATTTGCTCCTCCTTTTCAAGTTTCTTAATGCAGAAGCTTAGATGAATGAACTGAGACCTGTGGTATTTTGTAACATACTCCTGTAATGTTATAACTTTTCAATAATGGTGACTTCACAGAATAAAGACATGCTGTGTCCTTTGTGTCTTCATTTGTATCCAATTCAAAATATATTCTAATTTCTCTTCTGATTTCCTTTTTGAACAATGGGGTAATTAGAGATGTGTTGTTTAATTTAAAATATTTGAGATTTTCCACAATTTTTTCTGTTATTGATATATAGTTTAATTTGTTGTAATCTGGAAAAAAAACACTTTGCATAACTTAATTTTTTCAATTTGCTAAGTTTTGTTTTATGACTCAGAAAAACCTTCCATTAGTGACTGTTCCAGGTGAGCATATTTTTAAATGGGTATTTAGCTGTTGTGGATGGAGTGTTCTGTTATGTTAACTGATTAGTTGACAGGGTTGTTTAGGGATTATACAGTCATACTGATTTTTTTTTAACATCTTTATTGAAGTATAATCGCTTTACAATGGTGTGTTTGTTCCTGCTTTATAACAAAGTAAATCAGCTATACATATACATATATCCCCATATCTCTTCCCTCTTGCATCTACATCCTTCCCACCCTCACTATCGCACCACTCTAGGTGGTCAGAAAGCAAAAAGTTGATCTCCCTGTGCTACGTGGCTGCATCCTATTAGCTATCTATTCTACATTTGGTAGTGTATATATGTCCATGCCACTCTCTCACTTTGTCCCAGCTTACCCTTCCCCCTCCCCGTGTCCTCAAGTCCATTCTCTAGTAGGTCTGCGTCATTATTCCCGTCCTGCCACTAGGTTCTTCATGACCTTCTCTTTTTTTTCAATTCCATATATATGTGTTACCATACAGCATTTTTTTTTTCTCTCTTTCTAACTTACTTCACTCTGTATGGCAGACTCTAGGTCCACCCACCTCACTACAAATAAATCAATTTTGTTTTTTTTTTTATGGCTGAGTAATATTCCATTGTATATATGTGCCACATCTTCTTTATCCATTCATTTGTTGGTGGACACTTAGGTTGCTTCCATGTCCTGGCAATTGTAAATAGACCTGCAATGAACATTTTGGTACATGACTCATTTTGAATTATGGTTTTCTAAGGGTATATGCCCAGTAGTGAGATTGCTGGGTCATATGGTAGTTCTATTTTTGTTTTTTTAAGGAACCTCCATACTGTTCTCCATAGTGGCTTTATGAACTTACCTTCCCACCAACAGTGCAAGAGGGTTCCCTTTTTTCCACACCTTCTCCAGCATTTATTGCTTGTAGATTTTTTGATAATGGCATTCTGACTGTTATGAGATGATATCTCATTGTAGTTTTGATTGCATTTCTCTAATGATGAATGATGTTGAGCATTCTTATTATTTTTTTTTTTTTTTTTTTTTTTTTTTGCAGTACGCAGGCCTCTCACTGTTGTGGCCTCTTCCCGTGGCAGAGCACAGGCTCCGGATGTGCAGGCTCAGTGGCCATGGCTCACGGTACCAGCTGCTCCATGGCATGTGGGATCTTCCCAGACTGGGGCACGAACCCGTGTCCCCTGCATTGGCAGGCAGACTCCCAACCACTGCACCACCAGGGAAGCCCAATGTTGAGCATTCTTTCATATGTTTGTTGGGAATCTGTATATCTTCTTTGGAGAAATGGCTATTTAGGTCTTCAGCCCTTTTTTGTATTAGGTTGTTTATTTGTGGTTTTTTTTGTTGTTGTTGTTATTGAGCTGCATGAGCTGCTTGTAAATTTTGGAGATTAATCCTTTGTCAGTTGCTTCATTTGCAAATATTTTCTCCCGGTTGTCTTTTCATCTTGTTTATGGTTTCCTTTGCTGTGCAAAAGCTTTGAAGTTTCTTTAGGTCCCATTTGTTTATTTTTGCTTTTATTGCCATTTCTCTAGGAGATGGGTCAAAAAGGATCTTGCTGTGATTTGTGTCATAAAGTGTTCTGCCTATGTTCTCCTCTAAGAGTTTGATAGTGTCTGGCCTTACATTTAGGTCTTTAATACATTTTGAGTTTATTTTTGTGTATAGTGTTACGGAGTGTTGTAATTTTACTTTTTACATGTGGCTGTCCAGTTTTCCCAGCAGAACTTATTGAAGAGGCTGTCTTTTTTCACTGTATATTCCTTCCTCCTTTATCAAAGATAAGGTGACCATATGTGTGTGGGTTTATCTCTGGGCTTTCTACCCTGTTCCATTGATCTGTATTTCTGTTTTTGTGCCACTACCATACTGTCTTGATTACTTTAGCTTCGTAGTATAGTCTGAAGTCAGAAAGTCTGATTCCTCCAGCTCCGTTTTTCTTTCTCAAGATTGCTTTGGCTCTTTGGCTCTTTTGTGTTTCCATACAAATTGTGAAATTTTTTGTTCTAGTTCTGTGAAAAATGACAGTGGTAGTTTGACAGGGATTGCATTGAATCTGTAGATTGCTTTGGGTAGTATAGTTATTTTCACAGTGTTGATTCTTCCAATCCAAGAACATGGTATATCTCTCCATCTGTTTGCATCCTGTTTAATTTATTTTGTCAGTGTCTTATAGTTTTCTGCATACAGGACTTTTGTCTTCTTAGGTAGGTTTATTCCTAGGTATTTTATTCTTTTTGTTGCAATGGTAAATGGAGTGTTTCTTTAATTTCACTTTCAGATTTTTCATCATTAGTGTAGAGGAATGCAAGAGATTTCTATGCATTAATTTTGTGACCTGCTACTTTACCACATTCATTGATTAGCTCTAGTAGTTTTCTGGTAGCATCTTTAGGATTCTCTATGTACAGTATCATGTCATCAGCCAACAGTGACAGTTTTACTTCTTCTTTTCCAATTTGGATTCCTTTTATTTCTTTGTCTTCTCTGATTGCTGTGGCTAAAACTTCCAAAACAATGTTGAATAATAGTGGTGAGAGTGGGCAACCTTGTTTTGTTCCTTATTAATGTGGAAATGGTTTCAGTTTTTCACCATTGAGGATGATGTTGGCTGTGGGTTTGTCATATATGACCTTTATTATGTTGTGGAAATTTCCTTCTATGCCTACTTTCTGTTTTTTTTTATCATAACTGGGTGTTGAATTTTGTCAAAACCTTATTCTGCATATATTGAAATGACCATATGGTTTTTATTCTTCATTTTGTTAATGTGGTGTATTACATAGATTGATTTGCATATGCTGAAAAATCCTGACATTCCTGGGATAAACCCCACCTGATCATGGTGTATGATCCTTTTAATGTGCTGTTGGATTCTGTTTGATAGTATTTTGTTGAGAAATTTTGCATCTATCTTCATCAGTGTTATTGGTCTGTAGTTTCTTTCTTTGTGACATCTTTGTCTGGTTTTGTTATCAGGGTGATGGTGTCCTTGTAGAATGTGTTTGGGAATGTTACTCCCTCTGCTATATTTTGGAAGAGTTTGAGAAGGATACATGTTAGCTCTTCTCTAAATGTTGGATAGAATTCGCCTGTGAATCAAGCTGGTCCTGGGCTTTTGTTTGTTGGAAGATTACTAATCACAGTCTCAATTTCAGTGCTTGTGATTGGTCTGTTTATATTTTTTATTTCTTCCTGGTTCAGTCTCAGAATGTTTTACTTTTCTAGAATGTGTCCATTTCTTCCCGGCTGTCCATTTTATTGGCATGTAGTTGTTTGTAATGCTCTCTCATGATCCTTTGTATTTCTGCAGTCTCAGTTGTTACATATTCTTTTTGATTTCTAAATCTATTGATTTGAGTCTTCTCTTTTTTTTCTTGATGTTTCTGGCTAATGGTTTATCAATTTTGTTTAACTTTTCAAGCTAAAAGCTGGTTCTAGCTTTTGGCTTTATTGATCTTTTCTATTGCTTCCTTCATTTCTTTTTCATTTATTTCTGCTATGATTTTTATGATTTCTTTCCTTCTGCTAACTTTGGGGGGGGGGTTTTGTTCTTTCTCTAATTGTTTTAGGTGTAAAGTTAGGTTGTTTATTTGAGATATTTCTTGTTTCTTAAGGTAGGATTATATTGCTGTAAACTTCCCTCTTATAACTGCTTTTGCTGCATCCCATTGGTTTTGGGTCATCATGATTTCATTGTCATTTGTTTCTACGTATTTTTTTTTTCATTTCCTCTTTGATTTCTTCAGTGATCTCTTGGTTATTAAGTAGTGTATTATTTAGCCTCTATGTGTTTTTTTTTTGTTTGTTTGTTTTTACAGATTTTTTCCTGTAATTGATGTCCAGACTCACAGCATTGTGATTGGAAAAGATATTTGATGCAAATTCGATTCTGTTAAATTTACCAAGGCTTGGTTTGTGACCGAAGATATGATCTATCCTGGAGAAAGTTCCATGAGCACTTGAGAAGAAAGTGTATTCTGTTGTTTTTGGATGGAATGTCCTATAAGTATGAATTAAGTCCATCTTTTTTAATGTATCATTTAAAGCTGTGTTTCCTTATTTATTTTCATTTTGGATGATCTGTCCATTGGTCAAAGCAGGGTGTTACGAGTCTGCTGCTATGATTGTGTTGCTGTCTATTTCCCTAATATGGCTGTTAGTATTTGCCTTATGTATTGAGGTACTCCTATGTTGGGTTTATAAACATTTACAACTGTTATATCTTCTTCTTGGATTGATCCCTTGATCATTATGTAGTGTCCTTCTTTATATTCTTGTAACACTCTTTGTCTTAAAGTCTATTTTGTCTGATATGAGAATTGCTGCTCCATCTTTCTTTTGATTTCATTTGCATGGAATATCTTTTTCCATTACCTCACTTTCAGTCTGTATGTGTCCCTAGGTCTGAAGTGGGTCTCTTGAAGACAGCATATATCTGGGTCTTATTTTGTATCTATTCAGCCAGTCTATGTCTTTTGGTTGGAGCATTTAGTCCATTTACATTTGAGGTAATTATTGATATGTGTGTTCCTAGGGCCATTTTCTTAAAGGTTTTGGGTTTGTCAATGTAGGTCTTTTCCTTCTCTTGTGTTTCCTGACTAGAGAAGTTCCTTTAGCATTTGTTGTAAAGCTGGTATGGTGGTGCTGAATTCTCTTAGCTTTTGTTTGTCTCTAAAGATTGTAATTTCTCCATCAGATGTGAATGAGATCCTTGCTGGGTAGAATAATCTTGGTTGTAGGTTTTTCACCTTCATCACTTTAAATATTTCCTTCCACTCCCTTCCATCTTGCAGAGTTTCTGCTGAAAGATCACCTGTTAACCTTATGGTCTTCCCTTGTATGTTATTGGTTGTTTTTCCCTTGCTGCTTTTAATACTTTTTCTTCATATTTAATTTTTGATAGTTTGATTAATATGTGTATTGGCATGTTTCTCCTTGGATTTATCCTTCATGGGACTCTCTGTGCTTCCTGGACTTGATTAACAATTTCCTCTCCCATATTAGGGAAGTTTTCAACTATAATCTCTTCAAATATTTTCTCAGTCCCTTTATTTTTCTCTTCTTCTTCTGGGACCCGTATAATTTGAATGCTGGTGTGTATAATGTTGTCCCAGAGGTCTCAGAGACAGTTCTCCATTCTTTTCATTCTTTTTTCTTTATTCTGCTCTGCAGTAATTATTTCCACTATTTTATCTTCAAGGTCACTTTTCTGTTCTTCTGCCTCAGTTATTCTGCTATTGTTTCCTTCTAGAGAATTTTTAATTTCATTTGTTGTGTTGTTCATCATTGTTTGTTTGCTCTTTAGTTCTTCTAGTTACTTATTAAATGTTTCTTGTATTTTCTCCATTCTATTTCCAAGATTTTGGATCATCTTTACTCTCATTATTCTGAATTATTTTTCAGGTAGACTGCCTATTACCTCTTCATTTGTTAGGTCTGGTGGATTTTCACCTTGCTCCTACATCTGCTGTGTGTTTCTCTGTCTTCTCATTTTGCTTGATTTACTGTGTTTGGGGTCTCTTTTTTACAGGCTGTAGGTTCATAGTTCCCATTGTTTTTGGTGTCTGTCCCCAGTGGCTAATGTTGGTTCAGTGGGTTGTGTAGGCTTCCTGGTGGAGGGGACTAGTGCCTGGGTTCCGGTGGATGAGGCTGGATCTTGTCTTTCTTGTGGGCAGATTCACATCTGTTGGTGTGTTTTGGGGTGTCTGTGACCTTATTATGACTTTAAGAAGCCTGTCTGCCAATGGGTGTGTTTGTTTTCCTGTCTTGCTAGTTGTTTGGCAGAGGGTGTCCAGCACTGTAGCTTGCTGGTCATTGAGTGGAGCTGGGTCTTGGCATTGAGATGGAGATCTCTGGGAAATTTTCACCTTTTGATATTATGTGGAGCTGGGAGGTTTCTGGTGGACCAGTGTCCTGAATTTGGCTCTCCCACCTCAGAGGCATTGCCCTGACACCCGGCCAGAGCACCAAAACCCTGTCATCCACATGGCTCAGAATAAAAGGGAGAAAAAATGAAAGAAAAATAAAATAAAAGTTATTAAAATAAGAAATAAAAAATAATTATTAAAAAAAAAGTTATACAAAATAGAAAGAACAGAGCAACCAAACCAATAAACAAATCCACCAATGATAAAAAGCATTGAAATCTATACTAAAGAGAAAAACAAAAACAGACAGACAGATCCCTAGGACAAAGGGTAAAAGCAAAGCTACACAGACAAAATCACACACAGAAGCATACACATACACACTCACAAAAAGTGAAAAAGGGGAAAATATATATATGTATATTTTTTGTTTGGAAAGGAAAACCTGTTCCATGCCTCTCTCTTACTCTGTGGTAGCTTCAGGCATCCCTTGCCTGAATATATATATATAATTTTTCCCAAAGTCCACCATCTCAGTTAGGGCTGATTCGTTGTCTATTCAGGTATTCCACAGATGCAGGGTACATCAGGTTGATTGTCCAGATTTAATTTGCTGCTCCTGAGGCTGCTGGGAGTGATTTCCATTTCTCTTTGTTCACACAGCTCCTGGGGTTAAGCTTTGCATTTGGCCCTGCCTCTGCATGTAGGTCACCTGAGAACATCTGCTCCTGCTCAGATAGGATGGGGTTAAAAGAGCAGCTGATTCGGGGACTCTGGCTCACTCTGCCTGCGGGGAGTGAGGGGTACAAATGCAGGGCAAGCCTGCGGCTACAGAGGCTGGTGTGACTGCAACAGCCTTAGGTACCATGTGTTCTCCAGGGGAAGTTGTCCCTGGATCAGGGGACCCTGACAGTGGCGGGCTGGAGAGGCTTCCAGGAGGGGAGGTGTGGATAGTGACCTGTGCTTGCAAACAGGATTCTTGATGGCTGCAGCATCAGCCTTAGCATTTCATACCCGTCTCGGATGTCCGCACTGATAGCCACGGCTCACGCCTGTCTCTGGAGCTCGTTTAGGTGGTGCTCTTAATCCCCTCTCCTCATGCACCGCGAAACAAAGACCCAAGAAAAAGTCTCTTGCCTCTTCAGCAGCTCTAGAAATTCTCCTGGACTCCCTCCTGGTTAGCTGTGGTGCACTAGCCCCCTTCAGGCTGTGTTCACACAGCCAGCCCTATTCCTCTCCCTGGGATACGACCTCCAAAGCCGGAGCCTCAGCTCCCAGCTCACACCCATCCCAGCGGGTGAGCAGACAAACCTCTCGGGCTGGTGAGTGCTGGCCAGCACTGATGCTCTGTGCAGGAATCTCTCTGCTTTGCCCTCCGCACCCCTGTTGCTGCTCTCCCCTCCATGGCTCCAAAGCTTCCCCCCTCCACCACCTGCAGTCTCTGTCTGAGAAGGGGCTTCCTAGTGTGTGTGGAAACCTTTCCTACTTCACAGCTCCCTCCCTTAGGTGCAGGTCCTGTCTCTATTCTTTTGTCACTGTTTTTTGTCTTTTCTTTTGCCCTACCCATGTATGTGGGGAATTTCTTGCCTTTTGGGAAGTCTGAGGTCTTCTGCCAGTGTTCAGTAGGTGTTCTATAGGGGTTGTTCCACATGTAGATGTATTTCTGATGTATTTGTGGGGAGGAAGGTGATCTCCACCTCTAACTCTTCTTCTATCTTGAAGCTCCTCCCACCATACTCATTTTTTATTTACTAGTTCTATTAATTACTGAAAGGTAAGTGCATATATAATTACAGAATTGTCTATTTTGTTTTGCATTGTATCAGTTTAGCAATTTTGAATTTTTTCTTGGTTGCTTTCACTTTTAGGGTTATTATATATCCATGGGAAACTGATATTTTTATCCTTGTGTAATGATCGTCTTTGGCCCTAGTAATACTTTTTGTACTAAAGTCTATTACTTCTCATGTTAATAGAAATATTCCAGCTTCTTAAAAGCTTAGCTGTTAGAATGGTAATTTTCCATCATTTTACTTTTACTCAGATGTATATATCTGTATAATTAAAGTGGATTTATTATAAATAGCATATAGTTGGATTTTTTTCCCAATTTGAAAATCTTTACCTTTTATTGGAGTGTTTAGACAGTATACCTTAGGTGTCATTGAGGTACTTGATTAAAATCTATCTAACTGCTAGATGTTTTTTTGTTAGTATTATCAGTTTTTTTTGTTTTCTGCCTTCTTTTGGACTAATTGATTTTTTTGTATTCCTTTTTTCTTCCACAGTTGGCTTAATTTTTTCACTTTTAAAAATTTTGTTTAGTGGTTACCCTAAGCTTTAAAGTATATTTATTTGACTATTCATCCTCTATCCTCAAATGATAATGCACCACTTCACATGCATTGTAAGGATATGTCTTGGCTTGCTGTTGTTGTGTAAAAAAATTCCCACAACTTAACAACTTAAAACACTGCCCATTTATTATCTTACAGTCCTATATACCAAAAGTCCATAACTGGATTTTCTGCTAAGGGTCTCACAAGGATAAAATCAAGATGCCAACTAGTGCTGTAGTCTCATCTCTGGCTCAGGGAAATCTTCCAACCTCAATGCCTCCTAGAATAATTCAGTTTTTTGCACCTCTAGTAGGGAAGAGTTCCCTGACTTTTTGTTAGCTGTCAACTATAGTACACATTCTCAGTGCTTAGAGGCCATCCACCATTTCCCTTTATGTAGCCCTAGTCATACCTTAGAAATTTGCTCTCTCTGAGATATCAGGAAAATTTATATTGTTTCCAATCTCTCCAGCCATTTTTAAGGGCTCATCCAATTATGTCAATCACACTCAGGATAAGCTCCCATTTAATAAACTTAAAATCATCTGATTGAGATACAATTAAATTTGTAAAATCTTTTTGCCATATAATGTAACATAATAATAGGAGCAAAATCCACCATATTTCCAAGTCTTCCTCACATTCAAGGGATGAGGATTACATGGGATTTTTCAACTAGGGCAGAGAAATATGGAGGTCATCTTAGAATTATTTCTATAGAGAATCTTACAATTATATAATCTCATTTCTTTCTTTCCATCATTTTGTTATTTTTTTTATATGTTGGACTTTTTTTCCCTCAACTGAGAAAACTTCCTACAGAGAGTATATAGACATGTTGCTTATATTTACTCCAAGGCAGTGCATCCCTATGTGATAATAATTTCTCAAAGTAATCATCATCCCCTAAACTTCTCAGTAACAATGACACTGGGTAGATAATTCCCCAGGATGATTGATGTAGCACCTAGAACCCCAAACACACCCTCTTGATAATGACTTTGGACAAATACCTTATATTAGTTTCCTGGGAGCACTATAATTAAGTACCACAAACTAGGTAGCTTAAACAACAAAAATTTGTTGTTATCACATAGTCCTGGAGGTGAGGAGCCTGAAATCAAAATGTCAGCAAGTTTTTTTCCCTCTGAGGGCTGTGAAGGAAAACCTGTTCCACACCTCTCTCTTATTCTGTGGTAGCTTCAGGCATCCCTTGCCTTGTAGGTGGTATTCTCCCTCTGTGTTCATGTTATTTTCCTTCTCTATGTGCTTCTGTGTCCAACATCACACTGTCTATAAGGAAACTGGTCATAATGGATTAAGGCCCATTCTAATGATCTATTTTTAACTTAATTACCTCTGTAAAGACTCTGTAAAGACCCTATCTCTAGATAAGATCACATTCTGAGATACCTGGAATTAGGTATCACAACGGGTTTTTTAAGAGGATATAATTCAACCCATAATATACCTCTTGGTATTGCGAGATAATTTTCTACTTATGTGAAAATAAATAAAATAGGGAATCATAATTAGTCTTAAAATGCAAAATTGGAACTGTAACATAAAATTCAATTTGTAAACGTGTTAATATAATGTCCATAGTTCTTTTGGAGTGGGGAGTTGTAGTACAAAGAATCATCATCATGTATAGTTGAAACAGAAAAATAAACCAAGACAAAACATAAAATGTTCTCAAGTTGTTTACCAACTTCAAATTAACCTTAAGTAGTTAAAACATACTAAGGGAAACAAGAAGATTCTCACTAGCATGTTAAATATTTACATTATAACAGCTACTGCAAGACAAGTTTTAATACCTGCACACATGAATTCAAATATATTTGACTCTCAAATGTTAAAACTTGAAAATATGTTCAAACTCTCTATTGTTCCAAATAAACAATTTATTTTTATAAGAAAGGCACTAGTTTCTTAAACAGACTGTGTAAGGACTGATTCAGCAAATATTAGTGGATTCACAGCAATATTCTTCTTCCCAGGAAATGATATTCTTTACCTGATAAGCTTTGACCCCTATTTGGATAGGGAAAAACTTTCATTTATATGGTTTCAGTTGAAAACTTTTGAAGAATTTAGTCTAATTTATTTCCAGTTTTTAGTCCTATTCCTGGAGTGTTTTACAGCTCCCAGGCTCATATTGCTACATACATCCTGTTGTTATTTTATTATCTGGGAAGAAGTTCCTTTCAAAGCATTGATAATTAACCATCTTATCTAACATAGTAAAAGAAAAGAAAAATCATTAAAAGTGTACAATTTATTTCTCATCATTTTACCCCTCAGAAATATAATATATAATATTCTTGCTCCATTCTGACTAGATGGTATCACTCAGAGACAGCTTTGATTTGAAGCTGAGTTCACCAGCCTAACTGATTTCTACAGCTCTTTACCCCTCAACATAGATTTTCTACATTCAAGAGGTATGAAAAAATAGTTGATAAAGAAAAAGAAGGAAGGAAGGAATGCAGGAAAGAAGGAAGGAAGGAAGGATGGAAGGAAGGAAAGGAAGGAGGGAAGATGGAGGGAGGGAGGAGAACTATGAATCCCAGTCTTCCCAGCAAATATAATCAGAGTATGGCACTCCTTTCTCTCCATGTTCTTCACTGAGATTGCCATTTTAGTCCCATTTTTTTTCAGTAGAATCATTATTATCAATAAAATTTATTAAACTATAAATCTATTTTCCCATTACCCAAAAAGTTGCAGCAATGTGCATTTTTGTCAGGTGAGTGAATCATTTAGGCAATCTTTTAGCTTCCGTTGGATTCTTTAACCCAAATGAAAGGATAGCATACATCAGAATGTGTGTCTATCATACTTATACACTATGTTTATTATAAATATTTTTTCCAACCCTTCGTAGAAATGTTAGAGAACTCCCAGTCCAGAGCCAGAAGTGATCTTTAATAAATGAAGCAGATGCATCCCTACACAGCTCACAACTGGGGGTTAAACTGTTTCATGAGCTGTCACTGGATGTTACGTGTTGCTACCAGAATCCTCACTTACTTTAGTTTTCCTGACAGGCAATATTATGACAATTATTAACACCTTTGCTAATATATTTCTACCAGAACCATGTAAATCTTCTTAAAATTTCAGAATAATATAAAAGAGATAGGGAACTTTGCTCCCAAAATCCTACTGATTTCATGATGCCGGTTGGTACCATAGAAACAGTATAATTTCTTAGGCATTCCTTAAAAGAATAAAGAGTAACAATTTTTTAGAAAATTTAAGCCACTGTTTCTTAAAATATGTGTTTTAGTTCTAATTATAAGCCCAATTTACTTGGACTTACCTAAATCGTGGAACCTTGGCCTCTTGCTTGACAGAGAGCCCTGGCTGACACTATCATAGTCCCATTGCCTAATACTCCCTGTGCCTACGGCCTCCCTCAGGAGAGGGTTGGGCTCTGACAGTGTCCATTTTGCCCACTGCTACAGGAGATACATTAGTACAAGAATCCAGGTCCTAACCATCGAGAATGGGAAAACCTGCCTTCTCTCTTCATTGATAGTTTCAGATGAAAGATTGCCGTCTGAGTCATAAGATCTAATTTCGCCAGCAGCTGCATAAGTGGAATCAATAACTCTAAAGCATACTGGAGTTAATGTGCTATGAGGCAAAATTTAACCGATTAGAGACAAGAGATATAAGGGGCCTACCAGATAAATATATTTCCCTTCTTTCTCCAAAGTGATTCAATAATTAATAGGTAACCCATGGCCTGTTTGAAGAGGACCCACTTGATCTATCAAGTAGTAGTAGAGGTATTACTTTATTTTATAAATAAATAAAATTTATTAGTCACTTCAGGCTGCTGTAACAAAAATTCCATAGAGTGGGTGGCTTAAACAGAAAAAAATTATCTCCCACAGATTTGGAGGCTGGGAAATCAAAGATGGAGGCACAAGCAGATCCAGTATCTGCTGAGAGCTCATGTCCTATTTCATCAAAGGCAATCTTCTTGCTGAGTCCTCACATAGTAGAAGGGGCTAGGAACCTCTCTGGAGTCTCTTTTATAAGACCACTAATCTCATTCATGAGGGCTCCATCCTCATGACCTAATTAACTCTCAAAGGCCTCACTTCCTAAAACCATCACATTGGGAGTGAAGATTTCACCTTATGACATTTGAAGGAGATATAAACATTCAGTCTATATCAGAAACAGACACAGGAAGAATTGAAATTGCAGGTGGTATAAAATCAAGGTGTAGAGTTAAGTGTCTGGAATTCTACCTTGATGTTCTTTCCTTTACACTGTGCAGCCTGTAAATATAGATGAGCAAAATAGTTTAAACAAAAAGTCCCAAATCAACTTGTGAGCCTTAACAATTCTATTTACCATGTAATTATAATAACATTTACTAGAGAGCTACAAACTCCACTTAACTTCAGGTGTAGGCACCACCTTTTCCTGCCCCATCAGCTGAGAGGTAAGTAAGCTGTCCATGTACATCCTTCTCTTTTACTGGGGTAAGGCAGTGTTCCTTTCTGACATGATGAAAAGGAAGATCGAAATAAGAGGGATACAGTTATTCTAGAAGAGAAGCAAGATTCCTATTTTTTTTTTCCCCTAAGGATAATTCCTTTCAAGGATCAGTTATAGCTTCTCCAGGATGGGTAGAAATGCAGCCTACAATACAGGTTTTAAAAGAAGCCTCACATCAGAAAGATTCCAGAATTAATTAACTGAATTGGATAATTTACTCTTCTTGACAGAATATCCTATAATCCAACCCACATTTTTCTAGCCCTAACTTTGATTTAACTAATAATTCTGATTAATAATTACCAGAAATTCACTCCAATATTCACTGTCAGATGTTGTCTGCCCATATTCCTTTGATCAATTCTGACTTAAATGTGTTGTTCTGTTTTAGCATCCAACTTTATTGTAATGTTTGAAGAATATTCTTCTGGTACAACACCCATGATTTTATTTTAGATACATTCATCTTTAAGGAACAAGAAATGTCTTCTAGAGCTCACTTGATTATCTGCTAAATCATAGCCATGTATGTTACTGTCTGTTGGTTTTCTAATTTATTGGCTGTGCATTACTATTTGGAATAAAAATTTGGAATCATGTGCATACAGATATGTCATAGACACATGTCCACACTCTTAACAAATGGCCAATATTAATTGAGGTCCTATTATGTGCCCATTATAGCACTCAGTATGAGCTACAAAAACCCCTTTAAAGGACATAAAAATGGCTGAATTTTCAAAATAAATACTTGAAATAACATCAAAATAAATAGCATATATTTAAATGTTAAGTGATATGGTAACAGCATTAGTTTTTACCTCTGTATTGAACATTCACAGCCATCGTTCCTCTGCCATTACCTGATAAACACACAAGGAATGGAATCATCTGCAAAGCCATACTATCCTTGAAGTACGATGTCTACTTTTTGGGAAACAGTTCTCATCTTCTGAAATTATTATTTTTGAAAGTATATGCTAAACAATCAGTAGAAATAGTTCTACAAAATCTTTTACTAAAAGCACTATTCTTTATGATCTTGTGCCCCCAATTTTCCTAGCTCACACAATCATAATTTGTATTAAAATCTTGGAAATATTCTGGGAGCAAAAGTGCTCTAATATGAATATGGGTTTTTATCATGAAAACAATGTCTTATGGTTTTCTAAATATAATGAGCTACATCAGAGCAATGATGATGATGATGGGGAATGATGATCTTATTTCGTACTTAAAAAAATTTTCTCTTTCTTTAAGCATTATTCAAAGCCAGGCCACCTCTGTGTGTTTTACTTAGAGTGTTTTGTATGGTTGGTTGACAGATTTGATTTTTAAATGGTTGTGATGGCTTATAGTAGCAATTTGTCCAAAAATTTCCAATGTGTTTGTCACAATATATGTTGGGGATTTAACAATATATAGAGTCCTGTTGGAGTCAGTTCAAACGTTTCCAAAGAATGTGTTTAGCTTTGGCTGCAAATACTACCTGTTATAATTAGTTTTATGTGTTTACTTGCTTGAGCCCTGGGGTGTCCGCATATTGAGCCGACATTACTCTGGGTGTTTCTGTGACAGTGTTTTTAGATGAAATTAACTTTTAAATCAGTGAACTGAGTGGAACAGACTGCCCTTCCTAATGTAGATGGTCCTCATCCAATCAGCTGAATAGAACAAAAAGGCAAACCCTCCCCCAAGTAAGAGAGAATTCCTGCCTGATTGCCTTCAAACTGGAACATCGTTTTTTCTCCACCTTCTGACTTAAACTAAAACATTGGCTTTTCCTGGGTCTTGAGCCTCATGTACAATAGAAAATTTTTTATATCTCTCAAATAAGAATTCATAGCCATATGTCATAAGATCACAATATTACTTTCATCAGCAATCACGTCTCTCAGTCTTGTATTTAAGAAAATTGCTTCAGGATATATATCACATAGTTTTAAAATACTTGTTGGTATTTTTAGCCATTATTTCATTACCACAAAATTGAGTACTAGTGTCCAATTAAACATTAATTACCAGTCTAAATATGCCTAATGTTCTAACCAGGATATCTCTAGGCATTTCAATTTTACTAAATTAAATGCAATGCAATTTAACTTTGCAGATTTCACAATTCAAACACTCCTTTAATTATAAAGGTTTATTTGAATGGAAGAGAACAAATGTTCTCTAACCTTAAAATTCTGGTGAAATTAAACATGATATTTAGTGGAATCACCACAGGAGTTCAGAGGGATGATGGCCTGTTAGATATCCTGCAGGAAGTCTTCCACCCTAAAACCACTCTATGTTCAACAGAGCTGCTGCTTCAACAACTTCAGCAGCAAAGGATGCTAAGTGTTGTAAATGTCTTCTTTTTATAAAGCAAAATGTTCTCATTGCAATTTCAGTCTTTAATTTTATTTCTGCCAGTTGGAGCACAGTAGAATAAATTTATTACTCTCTTCAAATATTTGATGACAAGTACTCTATTATTCCCCTGCCTTACATTCTCTGGAGTAGCTGGATTTATGGCAGTACACCTTCATCATTTTTGTTGCTCTCTCCTTAGCAATCAACATCTTCCTTAAAATGGGGACCTCTGATATGGGAATGACATAACTCCAAAGCTCATTCAATTCCCACCCTTCTTTTAAGCATAATAAACCATATCCTCTAAAGATCTATCAGGAACACCTATAAAGGCAAGAGGTGACTTCAACACTTTTTTTAATACCATAATATCATTTAAAAAAATTCTAATTGTTTTAGGGCCTTTTAACTTGTAGGTAACCCATAAGATAGTGCAAATTTATCCTTGTCTTAAATTTCTGCTTGTATATATTAAAACAATAACAAATAAGAAATTGGCAAATAACAGAGTGATAACATACTGTCTTCTCTTGTGTCTATAGGCAAATTGTCCACAAAACTTACATCTTCTCATCTCTTCCTTATCCTTAACTTCTTTGATTTAAATATATTGTTATCTTGACAAAGCAATTTAACATAAAGATATGTTTTGTCTTTTAAAATTTCTATTCTTGTGTTCTTACTGATTGTTCTTCTCATATCCAACAAACACTAATATAGTGCTTTTTAAAGAAGCTTGCACAGCCAGTATAGTTGTGGAGACACTGTGTATGTGAAAGTGTCTTTCAGTTACTTTCAAATCTTAAACAGAGTTTTGCTGAATGTAGTGTCCTATGGACGGAGCCAATCTGGATAGAAAAATAATATCAGACTCATGAAAATATTTATTAGTTCAAAAGAATGGGTACCATCAAAAGTATCAGATCAAGATCCCCTGCTATGAGAGGAACTTACAATAAGCCACCTATTTATTTTAAAGAATGTTTCTCAACAAGGCCTCAAGGTCATTATACCTTCAAAACGTGATGACTCAGAAATCAGGAGAGATTTTTCTCTGCTATGAAAACACAAATACAACATTCAAAAATAAAATTGAGATAATAAAAGATGTATAGTTTATTACAGAAAACAAAATTAAACTCAAAAGAATAAATAAAAGCATACAAGGTATAAAATAGAAATAGATTAAAGCGCTAAGAAATTCAATAAATGAAAATGACACATTTGAGAAAGAAAGAAAAGAACAGATAAGGAGACAAATATTTATAGCAATAATTGGGGAATCATTTTCTTATCTGAAGAAAAGTGTTCATTTCTATAAGCCAAACTCAATAGTTAGAGGCTCCTATAAAACATTTCTTTACTGAATTATTTTAACTTCAAGATTAATAAAATAAATCCTACAAGTGCCAAGAATAAACAAAAAAGGAATACAAGAAAACAAAGAAGCAACTGAGCAAAATAATTCATGGCAAAGGCAGGGGAAAGAATCAGTCTGGAGCACAGCTGTAAGATTTTGTGAGAAAAAAAAAAAGATTTTGAAGTAAAAAGTCTCCATTCAAACATGTTATTATTCATGTGTAGAAACTACAGGAAGACAGATATATTACTTGTATATCCTTTCCTCTAAATTCTCAGAAATATTTTTCAGGGCTTACTATTCAAACCTCTATTCTGTGATTGGATGAGAGATCTAAGGACTCTGTGTCTAGTGGGAATATCTGTCTCCATTCTCCCTGCTCCTCATAAAACTCCCCTTGAATCATCCATTGTAATGTGTCTACCCTGTCCTGCTTTAGTAAGTTGAACTCTCTCTTGAAGAAAATGTCCTCTTTCTAATTCTAGAAGATATTGTATGATGCATTTCCCAAAATGTTCTTCCTTAGATGATACATGTAAATTTCTTATTTTTCATGTCTTCTTGAAGGCTGCTCGGGAAGACCTTCAATGTTTAGGAATGGTTTCTGCCTCTTTAATCTCTCATCCCTACCAAACCCACCACAAATAAACATATAATTTGTACTTTTTGTTTTTGCTTTGTTTTACTTTGTCTTACTATGTAATTGCAGCTACAAGAGAAATTATCTATCCACCTGTATCAACATTCATCTCTGTTATCAGCCTTTTCTTTTTAGACATTTTATAAAGTTGCCCCTATTGAGGGGGTAAGTAATTCTACACTTTCCAGTAGAATTTTTTTTTTCTGCTAAATTTAGCTTCTGACAATTGGAGAAATGACTATATCATCCACACGGCAAATGGAGGAGACTAAATTTTGCAAGAAGTATAAAAGTAAGGCATAAAATTACAGCATGGACTCACTCAGGACAGGTCAAAGATCCATAAGCCAGGTTGCCAAGTTAATGCCAGCTTCTGCTTCCTCCCCAGCAAGATTGTGGAAATTGGCTTCTGCAGCAGTAACAGGAAAAAGGGCCCTTACAAAAGGGTTGGCCAGACAAATAAAGGCAGTTGGGAATACATGAGCTGGAGCTAACAATATAGCACATCCATTCCTGCTACATCTGCACTGAGTAAATCCATATCCAGAGGACAATAGTTCATTTGAATTTAAACAAAAGGATATTTACAAAATGTATATTTTACTATATCTACTTTTAATGTGCATCAGACACTTTAGAAGTATTTTCTAAATACTTAAAATCGTTAATATAGATACAGTAACAGGAAAAGTTGTACACACAGAACATAATTACAATATGATATGAAAACATCTTCCAAATATGAGCAGTCTACCATAGAATCCTACTTCTCTTCCTCTTTACCACCTTCTGCTCCTTCCCCTCTAACACCTGTGCTCCAGCTCCTGGTGAAACTTCTAGAAGTGGTCTAATAATTCCATTACCAAGAGTTATTTTTAGGGCTTCCCTGGTGGCACAGTGGTTGAGAGTCCGCCTTCCGATGCAGGGGACATGGGTTCGTGCCCCAGTCTGGGAAGATCCCACATGCCACAGAGCGGCTGGGCACGTGAGCCATGGCCGCTGAGCCTGCGCGTCCGGAGCCTGTGCTCCGCAACAGGAGAGGCCACAACAGTGAGAGGCCCACGTACCGCAAAAAAAAAAAAAAAAAAAAGGAGTTATTTTTAGAAACATTTCTTTTCTATGCTGTTTTTTAACAAAAGGGCATTTATAAGATATGTAATTTTTCCATTTCTTCTTTATCATATGTCCTTAAAAATTTTATATACAGAAGACTTACATGTGGCAACCTTTCTTTTTAAAAGGTTGAAAGAAAAGTTGAGAATCTTTTTTTTTCTTTTTCAGATTATGTAAACAAGCATTCTATAAATGGACAATAAATCTATACATGGTCTAAATGTTGATGGGCATTACCTGATGTTCTGTTATTTTTTTAAATTCCAACATCAAGGTCTAGTGAAATAAAGACCATGGCCACTTCTTTAGGGTCACAAAGAGGAACCATAGGGCTTCAGATTTCCGATGTCTCTGGTTCCCCTAGGAAGGGACACAGTCATCTTGGGGGCCCAGACTCGGTGGCCAGCCCAGGTGGTGGAAGAGCTCCAAGCATATGGGCCTTGTTCTGCTTCTTACCCACTCCCAGGTGAAAGTCCAAGTTTTTTTTAAGTTTCCCAAATAACTCAGCTAAATGCAGAAATAAAAACTACAATAACTGACTATTTAGGATTTAAGATTAATGAGAATGTCAAATATCAAAAAAAAATACAGAGTGTCAAGATGAAATATGAATACGAAAGTGAGATCTCACAACTCTCAGATTGGGAGAAATTGATAATACCAATTATTGATAAGAATGAGAGAAAGAACTTTAATACTGTATTGTAGGAAGTGCAAACTGCCACAACCACTTTGGAAAGTAATTTGTAAACCTCAGCTAAAGTTAAAAACGTGTGCTTTATGTCTAGAATGTCCACTTTGATATTTGTTCCTTATGTAAATTCTTTACACATTTAAATAAGAAGCCACGTACAAAAATTTAATCTCTGCTAAATCAATAAACTAGAGGTAGTCTCAATACAAACCAATATTTGAATGCATAAATAAATGTAGTATATTCATACAATGGAATGCTATACAGAAATACAATTAATAACTTAGATCTATATGCATAAATGTGGATATATCTCAAAAATATAACGTTGATTGCAAAAAATTGCAAAATTATATCTTTAAGTGCATTTTAATAACACATAAATAAATATCAAGTTGTACCGTAGCTTACTCTGGCTAACCTGTAGAGATTATGGACAATAAAGAGATACTAAATATGTTGAAATATGAAGGTACCATGACTTCACTGGAGAAAAGGGAGATTCAGCAAGAATCCAAAAAAATTCATTCTATTTGTAATGTTATTTTTTTTAATGTCTACAATAAATACGGAAAACAAATAATTCAATCTGAGTGATACTTTGTTGGCTGTATGTTATTCTACAATGTAATTTTTTTGCATCCTTGATATATTCTAGTAACATGAAAGGACTTACTTGTGTAAAATGGACAATCACCTGGCTCCTCTGGTAGAGTGTGTCTTGTGGGCTTCCTTCAAACACGTTCCAACAGCTCTTCCTCTGTCTTACATGCTGAATTGATGGCTTTACTTTCTGGATTTATCATCCCCATTAGGAGTCCTGGATAGATTTGCAACAGATTCTTCAGTTTCTTTAGTGATCAATGGTCCTATTTTAGCCTTAGGTAAATAATGTCTCCCTAAAATTAATTCTGAAATTGACTTTGAAACCAATGAGAAATGTTAATACTAAAGGCAGGTGCTGGCTCATATTCAATACTTATTTTTATCCATACTTCATTCCAGGTTGCTTTGGGCTAAGGTTTCAGGGAATTTTATTTATGAGGAAATTTGATATGCTCTTAGAAATGTTATCCTCTCAAGACCCAGGTTTTAATTAATGAAAATACAGAGCAATATATTTGCAAAATCAATACCCCAACTCTAGAGTCTAAGAAAAAATCCATAAAAAATTTGGTGTCCTTAAAACAAAAAGAAACTTAAGAAATAAGATTGACCTTATAAATATTGTTGAAAACTATTGACTCAGTGTTTTGGTGTCCAGAATTTTCAGCCATACCATGTTGGCTATCATTTCTTCCTTCAAATACAGTTATAAATAAATGATCTTAAACTACAGCAAAGTAAGGCTTCACATTGAAGGAAATGATCAACCATAAAATATTACATTTTAACAATTTGAAATAAAAAAATCAAACTCCTATGGTACAGATGAGGACACTGCGAATTTCAAAGAAGTCAAGTCTGTTCTTAGAATGGACTTGATAGGTATCCCAGGTAGATAGCTGCAAAACTGAGATTAGGACCTAGATCTCCTGATTGCCAGATTGGAAACAAGAAAATGGGCCAAAGCAGTTTGCTATTTGAGCATGTAGACAACATTTAGCTTCAGTTGTGTGTAATCTCTACTCCACTCATAGGTGTAAGCATAATCATCAAGGACAGGAAGTTCAGAGAAATAAAGTTAGATGCTGATTTCATTTTATTTGTACCACAGACAGAGATCTGTCAGCACTAATAGCAAATGACAGAGATTCCTGAAATTGAAAGTGAGTGCAGGAAGCCATTTTATGTTTAGAATACAAATTACTGAAGAATTGGCTGCATCCCATCCCAAAGTGGATTGACATTGTAACTCCTCATTAATTGATTTCCCAGAATATTTTGTAGGAGATGTGTTACTGTCCCCTGCAAATGCCCCTAATGTTTTCCATGCATAACAGTTAGAAACTAAAAGCTGCTTCAAGTTGTTTAGAATACTCCAGGGGCTCATAACTACACTGACTGAAAAAAAAAATATGGTCAGCATAAGTATATGAACAGCTTTTGAAACAAGAATAACAAAAAAGAACTGTTATAAAATCAACAAGTGCAACTTATACCACCACCTATATTGTTTTCAGAGCCCCAGACTGTAGTATGAATTATGGGAAAGCTGGGTAATATAATTTGTATAGTAAACCAAATATGACTGGGCAACTACTTTTGACACTGGGACTTTTGGATTGCTTTGTTGTTGCTATTTTTGTTTTAGTTTTCTTTATATAAAGTCTGGGAAATCACATGCAACTCAAAACATCTAGTGAACAGTTACCAGTTATGTGTAAGATTACTGTGTAACAAGGTGTGGTTTTCTAAATCCATGTCTGTTTTGCATTTCAACCCAATCTCCCCATCCAATTTCAGCTCAAGTGATACCTCAAATCTTTCTCAGCCACTACCTATGCTAATTTCTCCCTTCTTAGAATTAGTGTGACATGCATAGGAAATATCACAAATTGGTTATGTTCCTTTTGTAGTTGAGGAAACCCTTGCTTCTCTTAGAGAAAAATATGAGAGATAGTGAAATACGGTACTTAAGAACATGGTTTATGACAATCAAGAGCTTGGATTTAATTCCTAGGTGTCTAATTATTGGCTGGATAATCTTGGACAAGGAACTGAAACTCTATCTCCATTTTACAAAAGATTATATGGAAAGAACAATAATAGATATTTCATAAAGTTGTTTTAGGGCTTAAATAAGTGGCTCTCTAGCAGGGAAAATTTTTATTCCCTAGGGGACTCTGGCAATGTCTGCAGATACTTGTATTTGCTATATCTGGGGATAAGGTGGCTGCTACTTGTATCTGATGGGTGGAGTCTAAGGATACTGCTTAACATTCTGTAATGCATAGGACAAACCCCACAACAAAGAATTATCTGGTCCAAAATGTCAATAGTGAACAGATTGAGAAATCCTTGTTTAAATGAGTTAATTCATATATAACACTTAGAACAGTGGCTGGCACACAGTAAAGTCTCAGTAAAGAATTAAAAGATATTAGTATGATTATTCTATTTCTCTAACCACTAAAAAGTTGACTAAGCTGCACATCTCTTACCTAGATTTCCCTCTTCCTTGGCACCTTCTGACAACTTGTGCATCTCATTCCATTTTCCATCATTGCTAATCCCTCTTATCTGTAAACACTTGGTTTTCATTTTATCCTTCTTTAGAATTAAATGTCTTCTTACTAAAAATGAGTAAAAAAATCTCTGTGGAACATTCTCAATTTTGACCTTTCTTTAGGTCAAACTAAAGAAAGCATTAGAGGCCAAAGAAAGATATCACAAAGCCTCTTTTAAAGAAAAAACTGTCATATCCATTATTAAACTAGAGGGTTTCAGCCTGATATGCCACAGCTTTAAAAAATGGGGACTTGGTGTTTTCATGAGGAATAAGAGAGGAAAATTTAGAGAGATTCCAAAATCATACTTAAATGTCTATTTGTCAAATCAACAATTTTGAATGTAGGCTATGAACCTTTGTAAAATGGATGTGTTTCTGTGATTATGAACACCTATATAATAATAAATATAGAGATAAATATAGAGATAAATACTAAACCCTTTGCCTATGTTTCGCCTCATTGTTTTCCATAAAAATATTGAAATATTAACCTGTCATAGGAAAAAACATGTGAGCAAATAACAGAATAACAATATAGTAATTATTACAGTCAATTGGCTACAAGGCTGGACAAATGGTGATATAATTTTCTTCAGGAAACACACTGTGGAATATTTTAGTAATTATTCTAACATTGATATGACTTCAGTCAATTCTGCAAACATTGTCCACATAACAACTGTGCCTGCTCATATCATTTACCAGCTTTAGGAATAAACCCAGAAAAACACTAAACACTTCATCCACTTCAAGGGAACACTGAACTATTTTTCATCACCAGATAGGACAGAGTAAAAGAAAGTGAGAATTCAGTCTGTGTTTTGAGAGAATTAGGAATTGACTTCCTGCATATGATTGATGAAACCCACTTAAACCATTAATTACATCATCACTCATCGGCAAAACAATCATCTTAATGACTTGACGGGTGATTAAAATTTTCAAATAACCAATGCAGGACCAGAGCCTAGAATCAATCCATTTAATAATGGATCTTAATTTTATATCAAAAGTAAAAACACAAACAAATACTTATTCACATTTCTCATCAAATCAGAAATCAGTCAAAGTTCATAGGTTTGTGGTAATATATAGACATTGATTCCTACTAAACTGGAGGTTAAAAGTAGCAGTACACATAAAGCAACTTCTCAAAGTTGATTGTTCCCATGGTGAACATCAGTGATTCAGTGACCTCTTCCCTTCTGTCCTCCTGGTCTCTCGCCTCCTCCTTTTACCTCCTTTTTCCTTCTCTTATTTTATCTCCGGTCCTCTTCCTCCTCTTTTAATTCTTTCCTCAGTCTGAAGGCTCCCCCTGGAGATTTTATACATGTATATGTATGTATACACACATACACAATAAATAGATACATATCTATATAATGTACACATGTATATATGATTATATATATATACATACACACATATATAAATATAACCTACCTTTTTACAACCATACATAATTGTCATCTCATTCTCAACATATTCAAAAATATTATTTTTTTCTTTCTAATATAGTAATGTGTCTACTCCTATATCTAGCAGCCTTTATTGTGAACTTATCTCTGAGAGATCAGTGATACCAACTTTGGGAAGTAGTCCTTTAGAGAATTTACTTTAACTTATGTCAGTGTTCCCCAATCCAGGGAAGTTTCTCCTCCCTCCTGGTTTTGGCTTGGTCTACAAACCCCAGGCTCACCTTCCCCACAACATCATGACCCCAAGGTTCCTATTTTCACTTCAGTGCCATTGGGGCAGTTCCCTCCTTCCTGGAGCCTGTGGGCACATGCTGGCTCCTCCTGGCTCCTTCTCACATGGCTCCTTGCTGCTGCTCTCACTCTATCAACTATCTAACAACCTCAGTGGTCAGCCTGGCTCCCGTTTCTCCTACCTGGCACTCAAGCACTCCTGCACCATTTCCTGGTCATCAAAATCCCATTTCCTGGCTCACTGACTTTGACTCTTGGCAACTCAAGGCCATGTCACTTTTGCTATTTATTTGCCTATTTGTATGACTTTGGGGAGAATAGGGGTGGGTATTCCTGGAGAACTCTTCTAACTTTGGAGATACCTCAAGAGTTGTGTGCTAGCATCCCTTTAAACTCATCATGATACCAGAATTGGAATTGCTACCTCCCAATTTTTCCACTACCAATTATATTCTCAGGAGGTTTGTCAGTCTATTTCTTCACTTCCCATGGGTCTTGAGCTCTCTTCATACAGAATTTCCTTCTTACCATGCCACTGAAGGTGTTCATGATAAGGTCATAAAGATCTCCATTTTGCCAAATATCACACTCAATTCTCGGTTTTGGTCTCGCACAAACTCTCCACAATACTTGCTACATTCCCTCCTTCATTGAAGTAATTCTAAAATTGACCCACAAAATATTCTCCTTTTTTTTTTTTTTTCTATCTCACTGGCTTCTTGCTCATTTTTTCTTGCTTCCCTTCTACCCAAAAGGTGCCCAGCCCTGGTTCTTGGACCTCTTCTCTTCTCCATCTACATTCTCTCTTTTGGTGATATAATCAGGCCCTAATGCTTTACATTCCATTGGTACCCTGTGGATTCCCAAACTTATATCACCAGTCTTGACCTCTTCCTTGACTCTAGAGTCATCTATCCAACTGCCTATTTGGCATCTCCATTTGGCATGTATACTGTGCAATTCAAACTTAACACATAGAATTAAAAAAAAGAAAAACAGAAATCTTGACTCTGCCCAAATATATGTTTCTCTTCTATTGTTCACCATTTCAAAAAATGGCATCACTTTTGAATCAGTTGCTTAATCTAAAATCCTTACCTCTACTATTACTCTTATACTGTATATGCAATAAATCCACAAGAGCTGTCAGCTTTATCTTGAGAATATATGCAATATCTCACAACTCTTCAGCACCTCCACTGCTACCACCTATTCCAAACAAATATCATTTCCCACCCAGATAAACACAGTAGCTTTCAAACTGTTCTTCCAGCTTTGGTTATCACCACAGTGATTTATTAAAAATATTAATTTGATGGTATAACTCTCTTGATTTTGTCTCCTACTACTGTAATGATTGTTGTAGTTACTAACCTTTCCTACACTGCAAGCTTATTCTCACTTACTGGCTTTAGTATCCGCTGCTCCCTTTGTCTGGAATGCTCATGCCCCAGGTTTTCCAGGATTGACTTCTCACCTTAATTCAGGACTCAGATGTCACCTGTCAGAGAAGACTTCCTTTCATCTAAGTAGACTCCAAGTCTGTTATACTTTATTCCCTTACTTTACCTTATGTTTTCCAAGTGTTTATATGCTGACAAGTTCCACCAACGTTTCATAAGTAAATAATTATATGTATAATATATACATATATCCATGCATATATGTATTAAATATGTACAGATATATACATACAAACATGCCATACATATAAAATACACACAGATGTTTCTGTATATACACATATATATATATGCGCACACACATATAAAATGTATGTGTGTTTGTTTCTATTTAAACTAGATAGTATGATTTATGAGGACAGAATCTTTGCCTGTCCTGGTCACCTCTTTATCTCTATGGTCTACTACGATGTTTGTTCATATTATATGGTCAATATATATTAATTGAATAGTGAATGAATAATATATAATAACCATGAGACATGATATGTCAGATAACAGAAAAAATTAAAGTTATCTATAATAACGAATTAACAGCAAAAATTATGATGGATAATTGTAACACACATACACACATATATATATATATATATATATACACTTGCAATTTTAAATGTAACATGTTTCTTTGTATAATAGAAGAGTACACAGACATCTTTTCATTTGTATTTTTTATTGTGATAAAATACACATAACATACAATTTACCATAATGACATTTTTTATAAATTTATTTATTTTATTTATTTATCTTTGGCTGTGTTGGGTCTTTGTTGCTGCATGCAGGCTTTCTCTAGTTGCGGCAAGCAGGGGCTACTCTTTGTTGTGGTGTGCAGGCTTCTTATTGTGGTAGCTTCTCTTGTTGCAGAACATGGGCTCTAGGCACGTGGGCTTCAGTAGTTGCGGTATGTGGGCTCAGTAGTGGCTCACAGGATCTAGAGTGCAGGCTCAGTAGTTGTGGCGCATGGGCTTAATTGCTCTGTGGCATGTGGGATATTCCTGGACCAGGACTTGAACCATGTCCCCTGCATTGGCAGGTGGATTCTTAACCACTGCGCCACCAGGGAAGCCCCAATAATGACATATTTTTAATCTTTAAAATTGATTACAATAACAAAAAGAATGTGAATTTATACGGCATCGTAGTAGAGCACTAGTAAATAATGGAATATTTATCGTGTGTTAAGTACTAATTGATTCAATTTTTCTCTGCCAAAAATATTTTGTTTTTTAGTGTGTTTGAAATTTTGTAAGTTTTTTCATAAACCAAAGAACAAATTAAACCTCATTAAATTTTAAGAATTTGAAGTATGTTATATTCTGTGACTACATAAAACTAATTAGCAATGAATAATAAAGATCCAAATACAATCTACAAAAATCACAGCACAAACATTTGGAAGTTAAATAAAAACAACTTTCTAAATACATAGTTGATATTAGCAGAACTACTTTCAATTACAGACTATTTGGAAAACAATGAAACTGAAAAGAAAACATCAAAATATATGCAATGCAAAATTTGAGTATTTTAATTATGAAATGAATGAACTTTAATACATGGAATCAAGCTTTTTTTTAATTTTTGCAGTACACGGGCCTCTCACCGTTGTGGCCTTTCCCGTTGCAGAGCACAAGCTCCGGACGCGCAGGCTCAGTGGCCATGGCTCATGGGCTTAGCCACTCCACGGCATGTGGGATCTTCCCAGACTGGGGCACGAACCCATGTTCCCTACATCAGCAGGTGGACTCTCAACCACTGCACCACCAGGGAAGCCCTGGAATCAAGCTTTTAAGCAATTATTTAAAAACAGAACAACACAATGTACATAATAAATATAAGAGAAAGGAAATAGAAGAGCCAAACAGAAGATAATTAATTACAGTGCAAGAAAAAAGTAAAACTGACAATTTCAAGAGCTGTTTTTTTCCAAAAAATAATTTAATGAAAAGAGCAACACATCTCCAAGGGAAAGTTTCACTATTAGGCCTGATGTTTTCATATATTCTAGGCTCCTTAATGTACTGGAGCAAGGATTTATTAAGTTGCTATGGAAAAAATGTCATATGGAAGAGCACTTTTGTCTCCCAGACCACTACTCTCACTTTGGAATACTTTTCATTGATGGAGAAATGAAGTCTCTGTATGCCTACAATTACCGGCAAGACACCCTGCTCTTGACAAGCGTGATTCAAGAAAAACAAGAGAGACTGCTAAGTCCTTTGTTGCAACATAATAAAATTAGAGGGTTACTTTAGAGCTATCCTGCAAAATAGACTAATGGAATTTAGCCACCCTAGCATTCTTTTGATTCACATTAACATACTTTATCTTTTTCCATTATTTTATTTTTAATCCATTTGTGTCTTTATGTTTAAAGTACATTTCTTGTAGGCAGAAAATGGTGGCTCTTGTTCCTTATCAAATCAGACCATTTCTGCTCTGTAACTGGAATGTTTAGACTTGGAGTCAAAAACCTGTCTCCAGTGGGGTAAATCTGACCAATGGGCCAAATTCAGGCAGCATTCAGGCAGTTGCACATCACCTATGGTTGTGTTTGTGCTGTAACAGCAGAGTTCAGCTCTTGACATATGGCTTCCAAGGCCTAAAATATTTTTTTATCTGGTCCTTTACAGAAAATATTTTCTGATTCCTGTTTTACATTTAACATTATTCTCAAAATACTTAAAGACTATAATTTATTTTCTTTTTGGCCCACTGTCCTTTGACCCCTAACTTTTATTACTATTTCTGTCTCTTTTTTGGATTAAATGAATATTTTTATTGTTCCCAATTATCTCCTTTCTTGGTCTATTATCTATAACTCTTTGGCTTATTATAATATTATTTATGGTTTATTAAGCATGTATTTAACTTATCACAGTCTACATTCAAGTGATTATACAAAACTTCATTTAATGTGTAGACTCTTACAATAGTGTAATTTCATTTTTCATCTCCTGCAAACCCACAGATAACATCATACTCAATGGTGAAAGGTTGAAAGCTTTTCCTCTAAGATCAAGAACAAGACAAGGGTGCCCACTCTCACCACTCTATTCAACATAGTACTGGAAGTCCTAGCCATAGCAATCTGGCAAGAAAAAGAAATAAAAAGCATAGAAAATGGAAAGGAAGATGTAAAATTGCCTCTCTTTTACACATGACATGATCTTATATATAGAAAATCCCAAACATTCCATTAAAAACAACTGTTAGAACTAATAAATGAATTCAGTAAGTTTGCAGAATACAAATGTAACATGCAAATTCAGTAGTGTTTCTATACATTAACAATAAAATAGCTGAAGAAGAAATAAAGAAAACAACCTCATTCACAATAGCATCAAAAACAATAAAATACTTGGAAGTCAATTTTTTTTTTTTTAAACATCTTTATTGGGGTATAATTGCTTTACAATGGTGTGTTAGTTTCTGCTTTATAACAAAGTGAATCAGCTATACATATACATATGTTCCCATGTGTCTTCCCTCTGGCGTCTCCCTCCCTCCCATTCTCCCCATCCCACCCCTCCAGGCTGTCACAATGCCCCGAGCTAATATCCCTGTGCCTTGCGGCTGCTTCCCCCTAGCTATCTACCTTACTACGTTTGTTAGTGTGTATATGTCCATGACTCTCTCTCGCCCTGTCAAAACTCACCCTTCCCCCTCCCTATATCCTCAAGTCCGTTCTCCAGTAGGTCTGTGTCTTTACTCCTGTCTTACCCCTAGGTTCTTCATGACATTTTTTTTCCTTAAATCTTGGAAGTAAATTTAACAAATGAGGTAAAATAGCTGTACACTGAAAATTGATGAAAGAAATTGAGGAAAACTCAAATATATGGAAACATATCCCATGTTCATAGATTCGAAGAATTCATATTGTTAAAATCAAAGCTACCTATAGATTCAGTGTAATCCCCATCAGAATTCCAATGGCATTTTTCACAGAAATAGAGAAAACAAAATTCCAAAATTTATATGGAACCACAAAAATCCCTGAATAGTCAAAATAATCCTGAGAGAGAAGAATAAAGCTAGAGACAGCACACTTCTAGATTTTAAACTAGTTTACAAACACATAGTAATCAAAACACTATGGTATTTAAATAATAATAGACATATTGATAAAAGAGACAAAATAGAGTGCCCAGAAGTACACCTTCACTAATCATCACATTTCTGATGGCTTTGCATTTATTTCTGTGCATTTGAGGGAGCATCACGTCTTCCAGTCTCTTCAGACTAGCTTCAAAGTAGAAAGACTTTCACCTTCAGGTGGCTCTGGGGCTCCAGCTTGGTGGGGTATAGTGCAGCATCTCTGATTCCTGGAGGGCACAGCAACATAGTCTCCTTGCAGCTCCATTAACTGACGGCAATCTCAGCAAAAACAGCCTGTGTCTTCTGTGGCCAAGACTAAGGAGATCCTGTATGTGGCAGTGGAGGCTAGGGCTACTGGGGTCCTCAGAAGGGAAGACTTCTGGGGTTCTCTTCTCTTTTTGTGATCCATGGGAAAAGCTCTAACTGAGGGGATCCTTCTTGGCACCAGGCCTGGCACACAGGCAGTCAAAATGACAATGGAGCCTAGAGTCAGGCACAGAGAACTATTACAGTACCTGGGTCCCAAGGTACAGGTACAATTGCTGCTGCAGTGGTGCTGGTGGCTGAGGTGCAACCAAGTACAGATCTCCTGTAGAACCAGGGTCTTGGTCCCTGGGGTTTGCCACATGACTAGGCAGGGAAGGGGAGGAAGGGGAAATGCATCAGCACCACAGCATTTGGATGACAGGATGCAGTGGTTGTTTGAGCTCAGGGTACAGTATCAGTGTGGACCATGGACCAAGGATGGTGGGTCAAAGTCCCAACTTTAGCCCCAACTGTGTTCAGTTGCAGAACTGCAGTAACACCTCTCCTGTGATGGCCAGTTGAAACCACATGTCTAAACCCAGAGGGCAATGTGCAGAGCAGGGACAGGTCAAACCAAGTCATGTCAGGTCAAATCCATGACCTGGGAGCCAGGTTTGGGGCTCCCACCAGCAGCAGCTCCATTCCCATAGATGGCAAGGCTTTGTGGCATCTGTATCCTGAAGAGAAGGGCACAGCAGTGACTAGGGCCCCTGGAGGCAGACATAGCTCTAGCCCCTAGGATGAGAAACAGAGGCAGGGTCTCAGGCAGCTCTGTCAGCTGGGTTCAGTGATGATGAAGTCTGTGGGAGTACTTGTAGCAAAAGCTACAAAGGTCCATGCAGTGAGGCTGGCTGGGTTTCTCCTGCTCTCCTTTTCCCTGTGGGTAAAATCACCCTGAGGGGATCACTCTCAGTGCTAGGCTACTATGGACTGCGGGATGGGTTGACACAGGTAAAATGCTTCCTATGCTTTTATCTTCAGTCATCCTCTGTTTTTTAAGCTCTGGGACAACTCTGCTTCCTCTTTATTGTGATCTGGCACTTTCACAGAGGTATTTTTGTCAGTTTGTAGTTGTTCGTCTATCGTTTGCATTGTTTTTTTGGTGGAAACAATTTTTGGGACCTCCCAGCCCACCATCTTACTGACATCACCTCCCTTATTTAGGATTTCATATATTGCAGGGCTCTGGAAATCCATTCTCTTTTTATTCTTACATCTGAAAATATCTTTATTTTGTCTTCATTCTTGAAACATTTTTTATTGGGTATGAGATTCTAGATTAATATGTTATTTTTTTCTCTCAATGCTTTAAAGATATTCTTATATTCTCTTCTGTTATCCATAGCATCTGATGAGAAATTTAGTGTTCAAGGAATTTCATTGTTCCCCATATTTAAAAAGTACTTTTTCTCTTGATGTTTTTATCATTTGCTCTTTTTCTTTGGCTTTTAACAGTTCCTTGGTATGTTTGTTTTTATTGCTTGATTTTTGTTACTCATAGTGTATCTCTATGTGTCTTTGTTACCAAATGCAAGTTTGTGTGCACATGGTGAGGCCAAACAAACCAAAACATCAGAATTTGGAGCAGAGAAAGGTTTATTGCAGGGCCAACCAAGGAGAACAGGGGGCTTATGTTCAAAAATCCTGAACTCTGATGGTTTTCAGGGAGCTTTTATAGGCAAAATTGGGGGTGAGGGCTGCATGGTGTATGACTTTCTTCTGATTGGTTGGTAATGAGGTAACAGGGCAGTGCTCCAGGAATTTTGTGCTCAGCCTGAAATTACCATCTTCCACTTGGATTAGGGCCTTAGTTCCTGCCAAAGAACTCAAAGATATTGTTATGTATATCCCTTGAGGAGAAACCAGGATCCTGCTTAAATCACTGCACTATAGTTTTTTGATTGTTCCTCCTTTGTTTCTGCATTCCTTTACTTCCCTGTTTAGCAACTGTTTGAATCTACTCTTTGGTATTCGGGAAGGTCTAGGAGACGAAGCCTTTTTTCCTGAAAGTAAGAAAACAAAAATTGGGGACACAGAAAGGTTTTTGTGCCCAGGAGGGCCTGCTTGGTTTCATCCTTATTGTTTTAAGAATGGGAATTGTTCTACTGTATAGCACAGGGAACTCTACTCAATACTCTGTAATGACCTATACGGGAAAAGAATCTAAAACAGAATGGATATATGTATATGTATAACTGATTCACTTTGCTGTACAGCAGAAACTAACACAACATTGTAAATCAATTATACTCCAATGAAATTTTTTTTTTAAAGATTGGGAATTCTTGGCTATTATTATTTTAAATATTTTTGTCTGCTCCTGTTGCAAGAAGGACCTTCCAGAGTCCAAGAATGGGCTCTTGTCTAACACTAGGAAATGAATTGTTTGAGGAGACACACATGCTGACAAAGCCAAAGACTTTATTGGGAAGGGGAATGCAGGCAGAGAGCAGTGGAGTAAAGGAACCCAGGAGAACTGCTCTGCCATGTGGCTTACAGTCTCAGGTTTTATGGAAATGGTGTGAGTTTCCAGGTTGTCTCTGGCCAATCATCTTGCTTGTGCTCATATTTGGTTTGTCTCAGGGTTCTTCCTGGTTGCACGTGCATCTCTCAGCCAACATGGATTCCAGCACAAAGGTTTCTGGGTGGTTGGCAGGACAGATGATGGGCTGGTGTCTCTTCCCTCCTTTTGGCCCCTCCTAAATTCTTGCAGCTGGTGGCAGCTTGTTGGTTCCATGTTCCTTAACACGACCTCCTGTTGTGAGATAACTCATGCAAGCGGTCATTATCATGCCTGGTCAGGGTGGGCAGTTTTTGTCAATGGTTCCCTAACATCCCAGTTCTCTCTCAACTCCTGCAACACCATGTGGTTCTATCTACCAGTGATCTATTTTAAGTTCTGAATGTTTGTGTTGCCCTAAAATTCATATGTTTATGCTCTAAGCCCAGCCATGATGGTATTTGGAAATAGGACCTGCAAGAAGGTAGTAAAGGTTAAATTAAGTCATAAGGATGGTGCTTTAACCTGATAGGGCTGGTACACTTATAAGAAGAAAGCAAAACACCAGAGTTCTCTCTCCCTGCTGTCTGAGGACACAGTGAGAAGGCAGCTGCCTGCAAGCCAGGAAGAGAGCTCTCACCAGAAACTAATCATGACTGACCTTAATCTGGAACTTCTAGAGTCTACAACTGTAAGAAATTAAATGTCTATTATTTAAACCACTCAGTCTATGGAATTTTCTTTAATAGGAGCCCAAGCCGACTAATATAGACCTGAAGCTTTGTTTCCATTCAAATTTTGTTCTCTCTTTTCTTTATGTTAGATGATTTCTATTGATCTATCCTCAAGTTCATTAACTCTCCTTTATACTTTCTGCTTATGCATTAAATATATTCAGTAAATTTATTTCTGATATATTTTTCAAGTCTTGAATTTCTGTTTGGCTTTAATTTTTTTTTTCTTTTCCTGCTGATAATTCTTATCTTTACATTTGTTTGAATCATCCCAGGGCACATCTTAGTTGATAACCTCTTCTCTTGAGAGTGTATTCCACGGTCTTTTTTTTTTTTTTTTTTTTTTTTTAAACATCTTTATTGGGGTATAATTGCTTTACAATGGTGTGTTAGTTTCTGCTTTATAACAAAGTGAATCAGCTATACATATACATATGTTCCCATATGTCTTCCCTCTTGTGTTTCCCTCCCTCCCACTCTCCCCATCCCACCCTTCCAGGCTGTCACAAAGCACCGAGCTAATATCCCTGTGCCTTGCGGCTGCTTCCCCCCAGCTATCTACCTTACTACGTTTGTTAGTGTGTATATGTCCATGACTCTCTCTCGCCCTGTCAAAACTCACCCTTCCCCCTCCCCATATCCTCAAGTCCGTTCTCCAGTAGGTCTGTGTCTTTATTCCTGTCTTACCCCTAGGTTCTTCATGACATTTTTTTTTCCTTAAATTCCATATATATGTGTTAGCATACGGTATTTGTCTTTTTCTTTCTGACTTACTTCACTCTGTATGAGAGACTCTAGGTCTATCCATCTCATTTCAAATAGCTCAATTTCATTTATTTTTAAGGCTGAGTAATATTCCATTGTGTATATGTGCCACATCTTCTTTATCCATTCATCCGATGATGGGCGCTTAGGTTGTTTCCATGTCCTGGCTATTGTAAATAGAGCTGCAATGAACATTTTGGTACATGACTCTTTTTGAATTTTGGTTTTCTCAGGGTATATGCCCAGTAGTGGGATTGCTGGGTCATATGGTAATTCTATTTGTAGTTTTTTAAGGAACCTCCATACTGTTCTCCATAATGGCTGAACCAATTCACATTCCCACCAGCAGTGCAAGAGTGTCCCCTTTTCTCCACACCCTCTCCAGCATTTATTGTTTCTAGATTTTTTGATGATGGTCATTCTGACTGGTGTGAGATGATATCTCATTGTAGTTTTGATTTGCATTTCTCTAATGATTAATGATGTTGAGCATTCTTTCATGTGTTTGTTGGCATTCTGTATATCTTCTTTGGAGAAATGTCTATTTAGGTCTTCTGCCCATTTTTGGATGGGGTTGTTTGTTTTTTTGTTATTGAGCTGCATGAGCTGCTTGTAAATTTTGGAGATTAATCCTTTGTCAGTTGCTTCATTTGCAAATGTTTTCTCCCATTCTGAGGGTTGTCTTTTGGTCTTGATTATGGTTTCCTTTGCTGTGCAAAAGCTTTGAAGTTTCATTAGGTCCAATTTGTTTATTTTTGTTTTTATTTCCATTACTCTAGGAGGTGGGTCAGAAAGGATCTTGCTGTGATTTATGTCATAGAGGGTTCTGCCTATGTTTTCTTCTAAGAGTTTGATAGTTTCTGGCCTTACATTTAGGTCTTTAATCCATTTTGAGCTTATTTTTGTGTATGGTGTTAGGGAGTGATCTAATCTCATACTTTTACATGTACCTGTCCAGTTTTCCCAGCACCATTTATTGAAGAGGCTGTCCTTTCTCCACTGTACATTCCTGCCTCTTTTATCAAAGATAAGGTGTCCATATGTGCGTGGGTTTATCTCTGGGCTTTCTATCCTGTTCCACTGATCTATCTTTCTGTTTTTGTGCCAGTACCATACTGTCTTGATTACTGTTGCTTTGTAATATAGTCTGAAGTCAGGGAGCCTGATTCCTCCAGCTCCTTTTTTCGTTCTCAAGATTGCTTTGGCTATTCGGGGTCTTTTGTGTTTCCATACAAATTGCGAAATTTTTTGTTCTAGTTCTGTGAAAAATGCCAGTGGTAGTTTGATAGGGATTGCATTGAATCTGTAGATTGCTTTGGGTAGTAGAGTCATTTTCACAATGTTGATTCTTCCCATCCAAGAACATGGCATATCTCTCCATCTATTTGTATCATCGTTAATTTCTTTCATCAGTGTCTTATAATTTTCTGCATACAGGTCTTTCATCTCCTTAGGTAGGTTTATTCCTAGATATTTTATTCTTTTTGTTGCAATGGTAAATGGGAGTGTTTTCTTGATTTCACTTTCAGATTTTTCATCATTAGTATATAGGAATGCCAGAGATTTCTGTGCATTAATTTTGTATCCTGCTACTTTACCAAATTCATTGATTAGCTCTAGTAGTTTTCTGGTAGCATCTTTAGGATTCTCTATGTATAGTATCATGTCATCTGCAAACAGTGACAGCTTTACTTCTTCTTTTCCGATTTGGATTCCTTTTATTTCCTTTTCTTCTCTGATTGCTGTGGCTAAGACTTCCAAAACTATGTTGAATAAGAGTGGTAAGAGTGGGCAACCTTGTCTTGTTCCTGATCTTAGTGGAAATGCTTTCAGTTTTTCACCATTGAGGATGATGTTTGCTGTGGGCTTGTCATATATGGCCTTTATTATGTTGAGGAAAGTTTCCTCTATGCCTACTTTCTGCAGGGTTTTTATCATAAATGGGTGTTGAATTTTGTCGAAAGCTTTCTCTGCATCTATTGAGATGATCATATGGTTTTTCTCCTTCAATTTGTTAATATGGTTTATCACATTGATAGATTTGCGTATATTGAAGAATCCTTGCATTCCTGGAATAAACCCCACTTGATCATGGTGTATGATCCTTTTAATGTGCTGTTGGATTCTGTTTGCTAGTATTTTGTTGAGGATTTTTGCATCTATGTTCATCAGTGATATTGGCCTGTAGTTTTCTTTCTTTGTGACATCCTTGTCTGGTTTTGGTATCAAGGTGATGGTGGCCTCGTAGAAGGAATTTGGGAGTGTTCCTCCCTCTGCTATATTTTGGAAGAGTTCGAGAAGGATAGGTGTCAGCTCTTCTCTAAACGTTTGATAGAATTCACCTGTGAAGCCATCTGGTCCTGGGCTTTTGTTTGTTGGAAGGTTTTTAATCACAGTTTCAATTTCAGTGCTTGTGATTGGTCTGTTCATATTTTCTATTTCTTCCTGATTCAGTCTTGGCAGGTTGTGCATTTCTAAGAATTTGTCCATTTCTTCCAGATTGTCCATTTTATTGGCATAGAGTTGCTTGTAGTAATCTCTCATGTTTTTTTTTATTTCTGCAGTGTCAGTTGTTACTTCTCCTTTTTCATTTCTAATTCTATTGATTTGAGTCTTCTCCCTTTTTTTCTTGATGAGTCTGGCTAGTGGTTTATCTATTTTGTTTATCTTCTCAAAGAACCAGCTTTTAGTTTTATTGATCTTTGCTATCGTTTCCTTCATTTCTTTTTCATTTATTTCTGATCTGATTTTTATGATTTCTTTCCTTCGGCTAGCTTTGGGGCTTTTTTGTTCTTCTTTCTCTAATTGCTTGAGGTGCAAGGTTAGGTTGTTTATTCGAGATGTTTCCTGCTTCTTAACGTGGGCTTGTATTGCTATAAACTTCCCCCTTAGAACTGCTTTTGCTGCATCCCATAGGTTTTGGGTCGTTGTGTCTCCATTGTCATTTGTTTCTAGGTATTTTTTTATTTCCTCTTTGATTTCTTCAGTGATCACTTCATTATTAAGTAGTGTATTGTTTAGCCTCCATGTGTTTGTATTTTTTACAGATCTTTTCCTGTAATTGATATCTAGTCACATGGCCTTGTGGTCAGAAAAGATACTTGATACAATTTCAGTTTTCTTAAATTTACCAAGGCTTGATTTGTGACCCAAGATATGATCTATCCTGGAGAATGTTCCATGAGCACTTGAGAAAAATGTGTATTCTGTTGTTTTTGGATGGAGTGTCCTATAAATATCAATTAAGTCCATCTTGTTTAATGTATCGTTTAAAGCTTGTGTTTCCTTATTTATTTTCATTTTGGATGATCTGTCCATAGGTGAAAGTGGGGTATTAAAGTCCCCTACTATGAATGTGTTACTGTTGATCTCCCCTTTTATGGTTGTTAGTATTTGCCTTATGTATTGAGGTGCTCCTATGTTGGGTGCATAAATATTTACGATTGTTATATCTTCTTCTTGGATCGATCCCTTGATCATTATGTAGTGCCCTTCTTTGTCTCTTTTAATAGTCCTTATTTTAAAGTCTATTTTGTCTGATATGAGAATTGCTACTCCAGCTTTCTTTTGGTTTCCATTTGCATGGAATATCTTTTTCCATCCCCTTACTTTCAGTCTGTATGTGTCTCTAGGTCTGAAGTGGGTCTCTTGTAGACAGCATATATAAGGGTCTTGTTTTTGTATCCATTCAGCCAATCTGTGTCTTTTGGTGGGAGCATTTAGTCCATTTACATTTAAGGTCATTATCGATATGTATGTTCCTATTCCCATTTTCTATATTGTTTTGGGTTCGCTACTATAAGTCGTTTCCTTCTCTTGTGTTTCTTGTCTAGAGAAGTTCCTTTAGCATATGTTGTAAAGCTGGTTTGGTGGTGCTGAACTCTCTCAGCTTTTGCTTGTCTGTAAAGGTTTTAATTTCTCCATCAAATGTGAATGAGATCCTTGCTGGGTAGAGTAGTCTTGGTTGCAGGCTTTTCTCTTTCATCACTTTCAGTATGTCCTGCCACTCCCTTCTGGCTTGTAGGGTTTCTGCTGAGAGATCAGCTGTTAACCTTATGGGGATTCCCTTGTGTGTTATTTGTTGTTTTTCCCTTGCTGCTTTTAATATGCTTTCTTTGTATTTAATTTTTGACAGTTTGATTAATATGTGTCTTGGCGTGTTTCTCCTTGTATTTATTCTGTATGGGACTCTCTGTGCTTCCTGGACTTGATTAACTATTTCCTTTCCCATATTAGGGAAGTTTTCAACTATAATCTCTTCAAATATTTTCTCAGTCCCTTTCTTTCTTTCTTCTTCTTCTGGAACCCCTATAATTCGAATGTTGGTGCGTTTCATGTTGTCCCAGAGGTCTCTGAGACCGTCCTCAGTTCTTTTCATTCTTTTTTCTTTATTCTGCTCTGCAGTAGTTATTTCCACTACTTTATCTTCCAGGTCACTTATCCGTTCTTCTGCCTCAGTTATTCTGCTCTTGATCCTATCTAGAGTGATTTTAATTTCATTTATTGCATTGTTCATCGTTGCTTGTTTCATCTTTAGTTCTTGTAGGTCCTTGTTAACTGTTTCTTGCATTTTGTCCATTCTACTTCCAAGATTTTGGATCATCCTTACTATCATTATTCTGAATTCTTTTTCAGGTAGATTGCCTATTTCCTCTTCATTTGTTAGGTCTGGTGGGTTTTTATCTTGCTCCTTCATCTGCTGTATGTTTTTCTGTCTTCTCATTTTGCTTATCTTACTGTGTTTGGGGTCTCCTTTTTGCAGGCTGCACTTTCGTAGTTCCCGTTGTTTTTGATGTCTGTCCCCTGTGGGTAAGGTTGTTTCAGCGGGTTGTGTAGGCTTCCTGGTGGAGGGGACTAGTGCCTGTGTTGTGCTGGATGAGGCTGGGTCTTGTCTCTCTAGTGAGCAGGTTCACATCTGGTGGTGTGTTTTGGGGTGTCTGTGGCCTTATTATGATTTTAGTCAGCCTCTCTGCTAATGGGTGGGGTTGTGTTCCTGTTTTGCTAGTTGTTTGGCATAGGTTGTACAGCACTGTGGCTTGCTGGTCGTTGAGTGAAGCTGGGTGCTGGTGTTAAGATGGAGGTCTCTGGGAGATTTCCACCGTTTAATATTATGTGGAGCTGGGAGGTCTCTTGTTGACCAGTGTCCTGAAGTTGGCTCTCCTACCTCAGAGGCAGAGCCCTGACTCCTGGCTGGAGCACCAAGAGCCTTTCATCCACACAACTCAGAATAAAATGGTGAAGAAGTAGAGAGAATTAGTAGAAGTATGAGTAAAGAAAGAAGGAAAGGAGGAAAGGAAGGAAGGAAGAAAGAAGCAAAGAAGGAAAGTAAGGAGGGAGGGAGGGAGGGAGGAAGGAAGGAAGGAGGGAAAGAAGGAAAAAAGACAGAAAGAAAGGAGATACAGTAAAAATAAAATAAAGGATAATATAGTTATTGAATTAAAAATATTTAGGAAAAAAAAAAAGGGGGGACGTATAGAACCTTAGGACAAATGTTGGAAGCAAAGCTATACAGAGAAAATCTTACACAGAAGCATACACATACACCTTCACAAAAAGAGGTAAAGGGGGAAAAATCATAAATCTTGCTCTCAGAGACCACCTCCTCAATTTGGGGTGATTCGTTGTCTAAAGGAGGGAAGGAAGGAAGGAAAGAAAGAAAGAACGAAGGTAAAGTATAATAAAGTTATTACAATTAAACTAAATTATTAAGAGAAAGAATTTTTTTTAAAAAATCATGGACAGATAGAGCCCTAGGACAAATGGTGGAAGCAAGAGTATACAGACAAGATCTCACACAGAAGCATACACGTACACATTCACAAAAAGAGGAAAAGGGGGGGAAAAAATCATATATCTCGCTCCTAAATTCCCCCTCTTCAATTTGGGATCATTCCTTGTCTATTCAGGTATTCCACAGATGCAGGGTACATCAAGTTGATTGTGGAGCTTTAATCCGCTGCTTCTGTGGCTTCTGGGAGAGATTTCCCTTTCTCTTCTTTGTTCTCACAGCTCACAGGAGCTCAGCTTTGGATTTGGCCCTGCCTCTCCGTGTAGGTCGCTGGAGGGCGTCTGTTTTTTCGCTCAGACAGGACGGGGTTAAAGGCGCCGCTGATTGGGGGCTCCGGCTCACTCAGGCCAGGGGTTGGGGGATGGGGAAAGGAGGGACACTGCGTGCGGGGCGGGCCTGCGGCGGCAGAGGCGGCGTGACGTTGCGGCAGAGGCCAGCGTGACGTTGCACCAGCCTGAGGCCCGCCGTGCGTTGTCCCAGGGAAGTTGTCCCTGGATCCCGGGAACCTGGTAGTGGCGGGATGCACAGGCTCCGCGGAAGAGGGGTGTGGAGAGTGACCTGTGCTCGCACACAGGCCCCTTGGTGGCGGCAGCAGCAGCCTTAGCGTCTCTGGGGTCTGTGCTTTTAGCCGCCCGTCTCTGGGGTCTGTGCTTTTAGCCGCGGCTCGCGCCCGTCTTTGGGGTTCGCGCTTTTAGCCACGGCTCACGCCCGTCTCTGGAGATCCTTTAAGCAGCACTCTTAAACCCCTCTCCTCGCGCACCAGGAAACAAAGAGGGAAGAAAAAGTCTCTTGCCTCTTCGGCCGGTGCAGGCTTTTCCCCGAACTCCCTCCCGGCTAGTCGTGGTGCACTAACCCCTTCAGGCTATGTTCAAGCCGCCAACCCCAGTCCTCTCCCTGAGCTCCGTCCAAAACCAAAACCCAAGCCTCAGCTCGCAGCCCCGCCTGCCCCGGCGGGTGAGCAGACAAGCCTCTCGGGTTGGTGAGTGCTGGTCGGCACCGATCGTCTGTGCAGGAATCTCCCCACTTTGCCCTCCGCACCCGTCGCTGTGCACTACTCCGCGGTCCCGAAACTCCCCCCGCCGCCTCCCGCAGTCTCCGCCCGCGGAGGGGCTTCCTAGTGTGTAGAAACTTTTCCTCCTTCACAGCTCCCTCCCACTGGTGCAGGTGCCATCCTTATTCTTTTGTCTCTGTTTTTTCTTTTTTTTCTTTTGCCCTACCCAGGTACGTGGGGAGTTTCTTGCCTTTTGGGAGGTCTGAGGTCTTCTGCCAGCCTTCAGTAGGAGTTCTGTAGGAGTTGTTCCACGTGTGGATGTATTTCTGGTGTATCCATGGGGAGGAAGGCGATCTCCACGTCTTACTCTTCCGCCATCTTCAAGGTCCCCTCCACTGTCTTTTAAATGTCAGACACTTTGGGATTTTATCCTGAGATTATGCTATTTTTCCTCTGAGGAGATTATTATTTTAGTAGTTGATTATTTTGGTTGGATATGAGTTACAAATTCAACTTTCTTGGGTGGCATCTAAAGGCTCAGCTCATATTTTCTGTCTTTAACTGAGATATTATTGAGTCTTTTTGTGCATGTGTGTTTCTGAGGACAGTCAGACGTGGATAGGCAGAAATTGGGTCTCCCTCTTTCCTTACTTATTTTCTGAGATGTAACCACCTCAGTGGTCACATTTTTCTAAATTCATTTTCCCAGTTACCCAGGAAAGAAATGTGGGTCTGTATTCCATCAGCACCCACTCTGACTGTACTGTATGCCTAAAGTATCTGATTGCCCAAGAACTTGTCCAGCTCCTCTCCCTGAGTCATGTACTCTCCATACAGATCTCTCTGCTTCTGTTCATTCTCTGGTGCCTGTAGTTAGCTACTTTTGTACTAGGTTCAGATATTACAGTTTTGATTTTAAAGTAGTAGATCATAGGTACTTAATCTGTCATTATTAGCAACAGAGATTTTCTTTTAAATGGAACTTTATTTTACAAAATTTTTTATACAGAAATGCAGTGTACTTGTTTATATCATACAAGTGTACTTGATCATCATAGCTAATAATTATTTGATTTTCTTTGTTTTTAATTTGTTATTTTACTAAAAAGTTATTTAGGAGAATGTTTTGCACTTGGTATTGAAATTTTCTTTGTGTGGTTGTTTAAAATTATGTAATTACTTTTGGCTCTGTGTCACTATATAGTATAGATTATATATTTTAGTATAAAATTCTTCATTTGGGAATTCATTTTATTTTAATTTGTGGAATGAAGCAAATACATATTTTGCAGATGTTCCATAGCTACATGAAAATAGGGTTTATTCTCTGTTGTTCAAAGTTATTAATCGATCAATATTATCAAAAGTATTAATACAAATGTCAGATCTTTTATGCTGTGTCAATAACCTTGTTAAATCTATTAAAAACTTGGACTATTTTATTGTTTCTATTTGACTATCTATGTCTTCAAAAAAGTTCATAAATGTATTTTTTGAGAAATATTTAATGATTGGCCATAAAATAAGAATGTGCTCTTAGGTTAAATATTAATGACCCTATGAGCTTTGTCCTTTGTCAACATGTAGTTTTCCATATTCTGTTTCTTGAATTTTTTCCTTGTATGTTTATTTTTTTCTGCTATTAATATCCAAATTCTATTTTATGTTACCTGGGTATATTATTTCCTTTTAGTTATGCTTTTTAATATTTCTCTTTCTCTCAATTTTTTGTCATAATAAAAATACTTAGATTTTGGTTTAAATCCAGTCATCTTAATTTTGCTTTAATTAGTGTATTCAATTAATAATTGTTCAGATTAGTTCTCTTCTATTTAAATGCACTGAGTTTTATTTCCTATTCTCTAAAAATTGACCTTCATGGATTATTTATTATACATTTTAATGATTATTAAAAATTAGTTAATTTTTAAAAGCATTTCTTGGGCTTCCCTGGTGGTGCAGTGGTTGAGAGTCCGCCTGCCGATGCAGGGGACACGGGTTCGTGACCCAGTCCAGGAAGATCCCACATGCCGCGGAGCGGCTAGGCCTGTGAGCCATGGCCGCTGAGCCTGCACGTCTGGAGCCTGTGCTCCACAATGGGAGAGGCCACAACAGTGAGAGACCCGCGTACCACAAACAAAAATAAACTAAAATAAAAAATTTTAAAAAAGCATTTATCTTTTTTTTTTTTTTTTTTTTTTTTTTTGCTCAGAGAATGTTAATCTTTTGGCTTGAGAGAAATATTTTAGATTTCTTTTAAAGAAAGTGCCCATAATAGAAGATTTTTAAGACAGATTATTATCATGCTAGTCTATTTTGTTATTATTTCTGAATACTTGGTAACTTTTAACTAGTTTAAAAAATAGATAACTCAATTTTAATGAAATTTCAAGTTCTCATTTTTTAAACCACACAAAATTGTGAATATTTATAGTAGGGATATTTTAATAAAATATCTGACAGAAACATTACATTGTAGACAAAATTAATTTTAATTCTAGATTTGAACTTTTATGTTATTGCTTTTTTTGTCTCTTACAGAATTATTTCACTACACTGTTAAATGACGAAAATTAATATGGCGTTGTAAATAGATTATTAAATGCATCACATGAATAAATGGAAAAAAAAGATCATTCAGAATTAAATACTAAGTGATTTGACCTAACAATTCATATTCATTATTCCTACAAAATACCTACAAGAAGCTGCAGAAGCCAACACTTTAAAATTTGTGTAATGACGGAGATCAGATATATTTGCCAAAATGTAATTTCTAATTATGATGCCAAAGTTGTTACTAATGTGAATGAAATATGTTGCTTGCCTCATCAACAAACAAATGATACTGTGGTTATGAAGCCATCAGTTACTACTACCCCAGAGGTTGTGTCCTGAGAAAACTGAAGATGGAGACCTATGGGCTACCTGCTGCCAAACCAGCAGCCACTACAGCCACCCTGCAATGTATACCCTGAGGGAACTCAGGATGGAAAAGCACAGGATACTGGCCCTAGATATCTACGGTGCATATCAAAGGCATAATTTTAGTGAGCCCAGACTTTTACATCTTCCCATACATAGGAAAGCACTAAACTCATTAACTTCAGATGTCTGGTTTTCTTTAATTAACAGTAATCTCTTGATGTTGACTAGCTGATCTTTGTTGCAAAAAACCCTATATATCCTGGCTCCTCCCTTATTTCTTAGGAGCACTCCATCAGGAGTATCTCAGAGGCTGCCTCCCAGGCTTGAAACAAGAAGAGAAATAGAAAAGAGTAAATGCCAATAGAAATACTGTTAAAATGGATAAATAGAATGTTTATAATTCATATAGTCAGAATACATATTATAAAAAAGTATACTTATATGAAACATATAAAATATCAGAGTTCAAATACATTAAAAGTAAATCAATAATAGAATTTTTTTAACCTGTTAAGTTTACAAAGATTAAAAGGTCAGGATCTGTACAGGAATGTTCATGGTAGCATTATCATAACTAAAATGTGGAAATAAGTTAAATATCTATCAGTGGATGACTGGATAAACAAAATGAGGAGTATCCATACAGTAGAATAATATTTAGCCATAAAAAGAAATGCAGTACTGATACTACAACATGAAGAACACTTGAAAATATTGTTTATTGAAACACACTTGAGACAAATGGTCACATATAGTATGATTCTATTTATATGATATGGTCAGAATAGAAAAATCCATAGAGGTAGAAAGTATTTTAGTGGGTGCCAGGGGCTTGGAAGAGGGAAGAATGGAGAGTGACTGCTAATGAATATAGAGTTTTAGGGGTGATAAAAAGGTTATGGAACCCAAAAGAAGTGGTTGTTGTACAACATTGTGAGTATACTATAACAAGTAAAATAAAATAACTGAATTGAACACTTTAAAAAGGTGAATTTCATGGTATGTGAATTATATCTCAATAAATCTGTAACTAAAGAGAGAGAGAGAAAGGGAAAAGAACCAATGTAGATCAGTGTCAAAATGCCTATTATTTTATAAATGCAAAATTTCTTGGGACCAATTTGAAAATACCCATTAAAATTATTTTATATGTGTGTGGTAGGCAGTATAATTGGTCTCTCAAAGATATTTATGTCATAACCTCTGGAACCTATGAATATGTTGTTATGGAACAAGAGGGAATTAAGGTTGCAGGTGGAATTAATTTTGCTAATCACCTGACCTGAAAATAGAGAGATAATTCAAGCTGACTCAATTTAATCACATAGGTTCTGAAAAGGGACGAGGGATGCAGAACCAGAGAGATGGCATTGTGACTTGTCATTACTGGTTTTGAAATGGAAGACACTCACGAGCCAAGATTTGTGGACATTCTCTCAAAGCTGGAAAAGGCAATCAAAAAGATTCACCCTAAGAGCCTTCAGAAAGTAATGCACCCTGTTGACACCTTGACTTTTGTGCAGTGAGACTCCTTTCACTTCTGCTCTCCTAAAGAATAAGATAATAAATTTGGGCTGCAAGTTACTGAAGTTTGTAGTGTTTGTACCAATAGGAAACTAATACAATATGCATACCATATGTGAGCAATTCTGACTTCAATAATTTATCACATAAAACCAATAAATTCACAAAACTGTAACTAAAATTTAGAAACAATATCTCTTCAAGACACTAATTTCATTTCCTTTGGATATATATGCAGAAATGGAATTGCTGGGTCAAATGGTAGCTCTATTTTGAATTTTTTGAGAAAACTTCATACTGTTTTCCATAGTTGTTGTACCAATTTACATTCCCACCAACAGTGCACAAGGGTTCCCTTTTCTCCATATTCTCACCAAAACTTAACTTTTCACATTTTTAAATGAATATTTATTTCATTTTATTTTAACTTTGAATGTTTTAATGAAAAATCCTTATGTCAGGAAAAGTGATCACTCAGTAGGAGTTATCATTAAGATTATTTTTATTATTGTTTGTTTTCTGAGGAGATGGGCAGACTATTTTTTTTTCTGACAGTGAATATTTTTGGGGGGTGGGCTATAGTTGATTTACAATGTTGTGTCAGTTTTAGGTGTACAGAAAATCATTTCACATTTTTACAATGGCCATTCTAATAGGTATGAGGTGTTATCTCATTATGTTTTGATTTACATTTCTCTAATAATTACTGATTTTGAGCATCTTTTTAGATACCTTTGGTCATTTACATATCATCTCTGGAAAAATATCTATTCACATCTTTTGCCCAGTTTTAATTGGATGATGATGATGATGTGATGATGATTTTGTCATTGAGTTGTATAAGTTCCTTAGATATTTTGGATAGTAACTCTTTGACAGATATATGACTTGCAAATACTTTCTCCCATTCCATAGTTTGTATTTCTATTTTGCTGATTTTCTCCTTGTTGTGCATAGATTTTTATTTTGATATAGTTCCACTTGTTTATTTTTTATTTTATTACCTGTGTTTTTGGTGTATAACCAAGAAATCATTGCCAAGAACAATGTCATGAAGATTTTCCTTTATGTTTTCTTTGAGAATTTTTATTATTACAGATATTACATTTAAGCTTCAATTCATTTCCAGTAATTTTTGTGCGTGGTATAAGATCAGAGTCCAATTTCACATTTTTTGTATATGACTATCCAGTTTTCTCAACACCATTTATTCAACAGACTTTCCTTTCCCCATTGTGTATTTTTAGTGCCCTTGTCCAAGATTAATGGCCTGTGTGTGTGTGAGTTTATTTCTGGGTTCTCTATTCTGTTCCATTGGTCTCTGTGTCTTTTTTTATGCCAGTTCAATACTACTTTGATAATATAGGCTTATAAAATCTTGTAATAGCCTGATAATATAGCTTCAAAATTAAGAAGTGTTATGTCTCTAGCTTTCTTGTTCTTTCTCAAGATTTCTTTGGCTATTCAGCATCTTTCATAGTTCCATACTAATTTTAGGATTATTTTTTTCCATTTCTGTGGAAAATGTGATTTAAATTTTCATAGGAATTGCATTGAATCTGTAGATTACTTTGGATATTATGGATATTTTAACAATTTATCCTTTCAATCCATGAACACAGGATATCTTTCTATTTATTTGTGTCTTCTGTTTTTCAACAGTGTTTTATAGATTTCAATATATAGATCTTTCAGCTACTTAGCTAAATTTATTCTCAGAATTTTATTATTTTTGACACTATTATAAATATGATTGTTTTCTTAATTTCTTACAGACAGTTTATTGTCAGTTATAAAAAGACAACTGATTTTTATATGTTGATTTTGTATCCTGCAATTTTGTGGAATTTCTTCTAACAGTTCTTTCTGATGGAGGCTTCAGGATTTTCTATACATAGGATCATGTCACCTGCAGAGACAATTTAATTACTTCTTCTCTGATTTGAATTCCTTTTCTTTATTTTTCTTCCCTGTCTGGGTAGGAGTTTCAGTATTATGTTGAAAAGAACTGATGAGAGTGGATACCTTTACCATATTATTTTAGTAGTACAATTCATCTTCAATATCCACTCAATGCTCACTCCAAAGCACAGAATTATCTTTCTTGAAAACTCCAGACAACTAGGGAGTCTGCCGGCTGCTGGTGGGGGACTCTGACCCCCAAGGAGTTGGGAGGAACTCCAAAGTGAACCATTAGGAAGTAGGGGGACAAAGGTTCGAGGAGAAGTGGAGGCCAGACAAGATCAGTGCCCCTGAAGCCAGGGAGATCAGCAGAGGCAGGTGAGAGGGACTCTCCAGGAAAAGCGGGAGAGGAGCAGAGGACAATAGCCTGGCCACCCAGGCAGGGTAGCCTGCTGAGCTCCCAAGCCACTTCCCCACCATCCAAAGCCCCATCCAGGCTGCGTGTGTCCTGAGAGCATAAAAGAGAGGCAGGGGAGATCAGGAGTGGTGGGTGGGAGGGGCCCTGCAGGAGGCGCAGAGGGCATTTGCCTCATCCACTTGGGGACTAGGAGCCTGTTGAACTCCCAGGCTGATCCCCTGCTCTCCAAATCTCCCTCCAGGTCATGTGGGTCCTTGGGGGCATAGGAAGGAGGCCAGGGGGAAAACAGGAGAGGCAGGTGGGAGGGGCCCTCCCAGATGCCAGACTGGAGGAGTAGGAGAGGAGAGGATGGTGTTTGCGAGGACAACTCAAGCCCAGGAAGCCTGCTGAGCTCCCAGGTGAGGTCCCCTGCCCTCTGAGACTGGGTTGGGGAGCAAACCTTGGACCCCTCTGTTCCTTGAGCCTAAGCCCCATCCCCCATAGATGCAGGGCCTTTTCTAACTCTGTGGGGTCGTGAGCATTGGCCCCACCCACCACCCAAACCTCACCCTTGCTTAGACACCACTCTCCACAGCCAAGGCCTTCCCACCTCCCCTCTTTTTTTTTTCTTTCCCTCCTCCTCTTTTTTACTATTGTGATACTGATGTACCTTCCACTAGTTGATTCATCTATATTTTTTATTTTTACATTCTTTCTAACATATTCGCTTTTTGCCTAGTCTACTTTTGTTTTTTACTTTACTTTTTTTTTTTTTTTTTTTTTTTTTTGCCACCCCATGCAGCTTGTGGGATCTTGATTCACAAGCCTGCAGTCAGGGGGAAGCTTCTGTGGTGGGAACTCCAAGTCTGAGCTGCTGGAATAACAGAGAACCTCAGAACCCAGGGAATATTCATCAGATTGAGGTCTCACAGCATTCCTCATCTCAGGACCAAGACCCAGCTCTATCCAATAGCCTACAAACTCCAGTGTTGGAAACCTCAGGTCAAACAACCAATAAAACAGGAACACAATCTCACTCATTAAAAGAAAAAAAAATGAGAAGGTCAAAAAATGTCACAGATGAAGGAGCAAGGTAAAAAACTACAAGAACAAATAAATGAAGAGGAAACAGGCAATCTACCTGAAAAAGAATTCAGAGTAATGATAGTAAAGATGACCCAGGATCTCAGAAATAGAATGGAAGCACAGATTGAGAAAATACAAGAAATGATTAACAAAGATCTAGAAGAACTAAAGAACAAACAAACTGAGATGAACAACACAATAACTGAAATGAAAAATAAACTAGAAGGAATCAATAACAGAATAAGAGAGGCAGAAGAACGAATAAATGAGCTGGAAGACAAAATGGTTGAAATAACTGCCAAGGAGCAGAATAAAGAAAAAAGAATGAAAAGAGTTGAAGACAATATCAGAGACCTCTGGGACCAAACTAAACACACCAACATTCAGATTATAAGGGTTCCAGAAGAAGATGAGAAATAGAAAGGGTCTGAGAAAATATTTGAAGAGATTATAGTGAAAAATTTCCCTAACATGGAAAAGGAAATAGTCACCCAAGTCCAGGAAGCACAGAGTCCCATACAGGATAAACCCTAGGAAAAGCACACCAAGACACATATTAACCAAACTAACAAAAATTAAATTCAAAGAAAAAATATTAAAAACAGCAAGGGAAAAACAAAAAATAACATACAAAGTAATCCCCATAAGGTTATCAGCTGACTTTTCAGTGGAAACACTGCAGACCAGAAGGGAGTGGCAAGATATACTTAAAGTGATGAAAGAAAAAAACCTACAACCAAGATTACTCTACCCAGCAAGGATCTCATTCAGATTCATTGGAGAAGTCAAAAGCTTTTCAGAAAAAAGCTAAGAGAATTCAGCACCACCAAACCAGCTCTACAACAAATACTAAAGAAACTTCTCTAAGTGGGAAACACAAGAGAAGAAAAAGACCCACAAAAACAAACCCAAAACAATTAAGGAAATTGTAATAAGAACATACATGATAATAACCTTGAATGAAAATGTATTAAATGCCCCAACCAAAAGACACAGACTAGTTGATTGGATACAAAAACAAGACCTATATATATGCCATCTACAGGAGACCCACTTCAGACCTAGAGACACATACACACTGAAAGTGAAGGGATGGAAAAAGGTATTCCATGAAAATGGAAATCAAAAGAGCTGGAGTAGCAATACTCATATCCGTTAAAATAGACTTTAAAATAAAGGCTATTACAAGAGATAAGGAGGGACACTACATAATGATCAAGGGACCAATCCAAGAAGATATAACAATTATAAATGGTTACGCACCCAACATAGGAGCACTCCAATAAATAAGGCAAATGTTAACAACCATGAAAGGAGAAATCAGCAGTAGCACAATAATAGTAGGGAACTTTAACACCCCAATTTAACCAATGGACAGATGATCCAAACAGAAAATAAATAAGGATACACAAGCTTTAAATGATACAATAGATCAGAGAGATCTAATTGATATTTATAGAACATTCCACCTAAAAGTGGCAGAATATACTTTCTTCTCAAGTGCACATAGAACGTTCTCCAGGATAGATTATATCTTGGGTCACAAATCAAGCCCTGGAAAATTTAAGAAAATTGAAATCATATCAAGTATCTTTTCTGACCACAACACTATTAGATGGTAAATCAATTACAGGAAAAAAAAACTGTAAAAAACACAAATACATGGAGTCTAAACAGTGTTCTACTAAATAACCAGAGATCACTGAAGAAATCAAAGAAGAAATAAAAAATACGTAGAAAAAAATGACAATGAAAACACAATGATTGAAAACCTATGGGATACAACAAAAGCAGTTCTAAGAGGGAAGTTTATAGCAATTCAATCTCACCCCAAGAAACAAGAAAAAATTCAAATAAACAATCTAACCCTACACTTACAACAACTAGAGAAAGAAGAACAAAGAAAACCCAAAGTCAGTAGAAAGAAAGAAATCATAATGATCAGAGCAGAAATAAATGAAATATAAATGAAGAAAACAATAGCAAAGATCAATAAAATTAAAAGCTGGTTCTTTGAGAAGGTAAAAAATATTGATAAACCCTTAGCCAGACTCATCAAGTAAAAAGGGAGAGGATGCAAATCAATAAAATTAGAAATGAAAAAGGAGAAATAACAACAGAGACTACAGAAAAACAAAGGATTATTAGAGACTACTACAAACAACTATATGCCAATAAAATGGACACCCACAAAGAAATAGACAAATTCTTGGAAAGGCCCAATTTTTTAAGACTGAACCAGGAAGAATTAGAAAATATAAACAGACCTATCATAAGTAATGAAATTGCAACCTTAATCAAAAATCTTCCAACAAACAAAAGTCCAGGACCAGATGGCTTCACAAGAGAATTCTTTAAACCTTTAGAGAAGAACTAACACTGATCCTTCTCAACCTCTTCCAAAAATTTGCACAGAGAAAAGCACTCCCAAATTAATTCTACAAAGCCACCATCACCCTGATACCAAAACCAGAAAAAGATATTACAAATAAAGAAAATTGTAGACCAATATCACTGATGAACATAGATGTAAATATCCTGAACAAAATACTAGCAAACAGAATCCAACAGCACATTAAATGTATCATACACCATGATCAAATGGGGTTTATCCCAGGGATGCAAGGATTCTTCAATATATGCAAATCAATCAATGTAATACAGCACACTAACAAATTAAGGAGTAAAAACCATATGCTCATCTCAATAGATGCAGAAGAAGCTTTTGACAAAATTCAACACCCACTTATGAGAAAAATCTCCAGAAAATGGGCATAGAGGGAGCCTACCTCAACATAATTAAGGCCATATATGACAAGCTCACAGCAAGCATCATACTTTATGGTGAAAAACTGAAAGCATTTCCACTAGATTAAGGAAGAAAACAAGCATGCCCACGCTCTCCACACTTATTTAACATAGTTTTGGAGTTCTAGCCACAGCAATGAAAGGATAAAAAGAAATAAAAGTAATACAAATTGGAAAAAAGAAGTAAAATTGTCACTATTTGCCAATGACAAGATATTATAAATAGAAAATCCTAAAGATGCCACCAGAACATTACTAGAACTAATCAATGAATTTCATAAGGTTACAGGATAGGAAATTAATGCACAGAAATCTCTGGCATTCCTATACACCAACAGCAAAAATTCAGACAGAGAAATTAAAGAGACACACCCATTTACCATTTCAACAAAAAGAATAAAATACCTAGGAATAAACCTGCCTAAGGAGGTGAAATACTTGTACTCAGAAAACTATAAAACATTGATGAAAGAAATCAAATATGGAAGAATTGGAAGAATCAATATTGTGAAAATAACTATACTACCGAAAGCAATCTACAGACTCAATGCAATCTCTATCAAACTATCAATGGAATTCTTCACAGAATTAGAACAAAATTCTTACAATTCGTATGGAAACACAAAAGACCCTGAATAGCCAAAACAATCTCGGGAAAGAAAAACAGAGTTGAAGGAATCAGGCTCGCTGACTTCAAACTATACCACAAAGCCACAGTAATCAAGACAGTATGGTACTGGCACAAAAACAGAAATATAGATCAATGGTACAGGATAGAATGCCCAGAGATAAACCCAAACGCATATGGGCACCTAATTTATGACAAAGGAGGCAAGAACATACAATGGAGAAAAGACAGTCTCTTCAATATGTGGTGCTGGGAAAACTGGACAGCTACATGTAAAGAATGAAATTAGAACACTTCTTAACACCATACACAAAAATAAACTCCAAATAGGTTAAAGACTTAAATGTAAGACCAGAAAATGTAAAACTCTTAGAGGAAAACATAGGAAAAACACCCTCTGACATAAACCACAGCAAGATCTTTTTTGACCCACCTCCTAGAGTAACAGAAATAAAAACAAAAATAAACAAATGGGATTTAATTAAACTTATAAGCTTTTGCACAGCAAAGGAAATCATAAAAAAGAGAACCCTCAGAATTAGAGGAAAATATTTGCAAATGAAATAACAGAGAATGAATTAATCTCCAAAATATACAAACAGCTCATAGAGCTCAATATCAAGAAAGCAGACAATCCAGTTAAAAAATGGGAAGAAGAGGGCTTTCCTAGTGGCGCAGTGGTTAAGAGTCTGCCTGCTGATGCAGGAGACACGGCTTCGTGACCCAGTCAGGGAAGATCCCACATGCTGCGGAGCGGCTGGACCCGTGAGCCATGGCCACTGAGCCTGCGCGTCCGGAGCCTATGTTCCACAACGGGAGAGGCCACAACAGTGAGAGGCCCGTGTACCGCAAAAAAAAAAAAATGGGCAGAAGACCTAAATAGACATTTCACCAAACAAGACATACAGATGTCCAAGATTCACATGAAAAGATGCTCAACATCACTAATTATTAGAGAAATGCAAATCAAAACTATAGTGAGAGATCACCTTACGCCAGGCAGAATGGTCATCATCAAAAAATCTAGAAATAATAAATGCTGAAAAGGGTGTGATGAAAAGGGAACTCTTCTACACTGTTGGTTGGAATGTAGTTTGATACAATCACTATGGAAAACAGTATGTAGGTTCCTTAAAAAACTAAAAATAGAAGACCCAGCAATCCCACTACTGGGCATATACCCTGAGAAAACCATACTTCAAAAAGAGCCATGTACCACAATGTTCACTGCAGCACTATTTACAATAGCTAGGACATGGAACGTACTTAAATGTCCATCGACAGATGAATGGATAAAGAAGATGTGGCACATATATACAATGGAATATTACTCGGCCATAAAAAGAAATGAAATTGAGTTATTTGTAGTGAGGTGGATGGACTTAGAGTCTGTCATACAGAGTGAAGTAAGTCAGAAAGAGAAAAACAAATACCATATGGTAATGCATATATAAGCAATCTAAAAAAAAAGGTACTGATGAACCTAGTTCCTGGGCAGGAATAAAGAGGTAGACATAGAGAATGGACTTGAGTATGTGGGGTGGGAGGGCGTAGCTGGGGTGAAGTGAGAGTAGCATCGACATACATACACTACCAAATGTAGAATAGTTGGCTGGTGGGAAGCAGCAGCATAGCACAGGAAGATCGGCTCAGTGCTTTGCAATGACCTAGAGGAGTGGGATAGGGAGGATGGGAGGGAGGTCCAAGAGGGAGGGGATATGGGGATATGTGCATGCATATGTCTGATTCGCTTTCTTGTGCCAGAAACTAACAGAGTATTGTGAAGCAGTTATACTCCAATAAAGATTTATTTTAAAAAATAATAAATAAAATAAAAAAGGAATAAAAATGGGATTTTTTTTTGCTCTAAATGCTTGTTTAAGTAGTCCATGAAAGAAACCATGTTGGGCATTATTTTGTTCACATGTGGTATTTTTTGTGTTGAATATGTTTTCCTAAAAACACTTCAGGATAGTCCTAAAAGAGTTTACCTTTACAAAGACTTTCTAACATTAGTGTCGATATTAAACAATGTGACATTGGCATTCTCCTGGGGGATTTCAGGTTATCTCATCAACTTTGGCATTGCAACAGCATTAGCAAGTGATGGAGCAGGCAGTTCTGTCTTGTGTGATTGGAAGTGTATCTGTTAGAACTGCACTTGGCTGCAACCAACTGAAAACTGCAAACTAATGTGCTTGATTCAGATAGAAGTCTGTCAGTGTTAAGCCATAAAAAGCCCTTGTTAGGGAATCCTGGGCAGGACAGCTCAAGTCTGTGTCATTAAAGATACAGCGTTATCACATCTTAAAAAAAAAAAAAAAAAAAAACTCCAAAAGACATCAGCATTCTATTGATCCCAATCCATGTGTCCCATCCTTATCCAAGTATTTTCTCCCCTTTGCTTACAATTGTCTGCCTTCCTCCAGCTCTGAATTGTCCTCCTGAGCATCTCATTAATATTCAAACCATTGAAATTTTAGTCATAATGCAAGTTCAAAATAAAGTGTTAACTTGTCCACCTCATGACTTAATTGCTTATTTGTTTCCCAATAAGCCATTTGCAGTGCTTACTCCATTACATTGTACCTAAATGCTAAGTATCTGGGGTGGTTTGTTTTGTGTGTCACCTTGACTAACCATAGAATGCCCAGATTAAACATTGTTTTTGAGTGTGTTTTTGATGGCGTTTCTGATTGAGATTAACATTTGAATCCATGGACTCCAAAGAAGATTGCTCTTCTCCAGCCAATCCATTAAGGAACTGAATAGAACAAAAGGTGGAAGAAAAAGGAAATCACCCCTTTTTGCTTCCTACCTGTTGGTGTGAGTTGAGATATTTCATCTCATCTTCTCCAGCCCTTGGACTGAGATTTATATCAGGGGTTTTCCTGATTCTCAAGTCTTCAGACTCAGATTGAATTACACCACCAACTTTCCAGTGTCTCCAGTGGGCAGTCAGCAGATATTGGGATATTTCAACCTTCATAATTGTGTCAGGCAATTTCTCATAATAAAGAGAGAGAGAGAGAGCTCTCTGATATATATCAATCACTGGTTGTGTTTCTCTAGCGAACCCAGAGAGGCATTTCTCTGAACATATTTGTAGTTCGTTTGAACCCTAACTGTGTCCATTAGCAATTGGGTGGTTCATAAAACATGAATACCCTTTATTTATCTTAACATCTACATTTGTTATCTAGCAAAGTGGACTGATGAGAGTGTATAATAAATAATTATAAGATTGTTTATTAAATCAAATGAAATTGTTTATGTATTTACAAAGGTCCTTCACAGATTATTATTTGTTTGAACATTTATGTTGAACATGTTGGTATTGAACCAACTTTTTCAGTATTTTTATCATCCCTATTTTAGTATTTGCCATAGATAGAGTTCAGATAGCCTTTATTGTTTGTTCATTATGGAGTACAATTAAGAATTGTAGAATAATACTTCCCCAAACTAGGTCTGAGTTTTTGTTCAAAAGTTCATGTGACAATAACCAAGAAAAAAGAAGCCAAAAAAAAAAAAAAACACACACATACACACAAAATCTTATTAAATACCACCAGAAATAGACATAACAATTTATATGTTAAAGAAAAATGCTGTTTGTTCTGGAAGTGTCTTTGTAAAATTCAATTCTAAGAAAGACAAATTTAATACCTGTTATCTAATCCCTCAGCATATTAAAATCAGGAAGATAGTAGGAGGAGATTGACTGGTATCTGGAGACACAGAGAGTACGGAGAAGTGATAGCCTAGAAGCCAGGAAAAGCACACTGCCCTGGGACAATTTATAGGAAGATAAAATAGTCCCATAAACCACAATAGCTCCTGGGACTGTCAGTGTATTAACATGACACAGACCAATAATAGATGTTAGTGTTTAATGACAAGACATCAAAACAAGATAAATTATACATCTAAGAAAAATGACAATTTGAGGGCAAGCATTTAGATCCTCTCTTCCTAAGTATTGACTAGTAGAGATAAAGGAATATATTAAAATGAATGAACTGTAAGTAGTTTTAAAAAATGATAGCATGATTCCATAAACAGAACCTGCATTAAGCAGTTTCTTTGAGAGTTAGATTCAATGAGGCCAAATGGAAGAAGAGATTAAAATGACTCCCAGCCTCCAATTGTATTACAGTGTTTCTGTGTGGTAGGAAATCAATAGAGGAGACTATGGTAGAGCTCCATTACAATCTTTCATTTCAGAGGTCATTTGCCACTGGACAAATGGAGATCACTCATTCTGGATCCTTTTTCTCTGCTCAAAAATCAATAGTAATGGAAAACCCAAGGACAAATCTAGCAATACTGAATAGAATGAGGTTAATTTCTCTGTGGCTATAAGTTTAATAATAAAATAATTTCATTGTAAATGGGTCATAAGATACAGGCCAAACAAATAAAGAAGAAGAAGAAAAAAAGATATGAAAATCTGATTCAGTGGCTTTGAGAAATGAAAGAAAATACCAAACAGAAAAGGTCCCTGCTGGGTATGCTTGCAGACTTAGTTCATATCCCATACCACTTAATATGAATAAAGATTTTAAGATCAAATACCAGGATATGGAACAAATATCAGACACAGACAACAAAAGACTTATTCCTTTTTTGGTCAATCCATCAACAAGTATTCTCCAACTTTAAGGAATGTTAAATACTATTTTCCCTAAACACCTGCTATAAGAAAATATATGATAAGTAATTTATACATATAGAGTCTATATAAAATAGATTGTTTGTTTTGAAAGATTGATATAAAGGTATGACAAAGATCTATATTTTATAAACAAAGTGGTTATAATGATGAATATTACTATATACTATTTTATACTAATGATATAAATTATGAATTTTCATTCAAACACTAGGGTTATGAGATCTAATTTGATACAGAAATAAGGAAAAATTGGTACTAATTGGTATCATATCTGAAGATGATATGTAAGTTTTAATTTCTGGAAAAAAGCCACAGGGCAAACTTACTAATAAAAATATCCCAATAACCATCAAATTTATTTTAAAATAATTAAAGTTTCCCACATAAAATAGGAGTGAGGTATGAGAATACTAAGGTGACAAAAATAAGTATATTTTTATCACAGTGTTATAAATTAACTTGAATTAGTTGGATAAGAACACAGGGTAAAACATCCTAATTTTAGAAAAGTAAAATCTCTCTTCAATAAAAACATTCTCTCATTTCTTAAAGAAGAAGGCTTGTGAGCTTATAACAAGCTAAAGAAATGCAGATAAATGAGTTTGGATTTTTAGTTTTCCAAATTATTTTTAGTTTTCCACAGAGCTACTTGCACATATTTGAACTCTTTTCTATCTTCCCTCAAAAGGGGTAGGGGGCAGAGTCTACATGTTATTCTACAGAGGTTGGGACACAGTATGTTTTCTTAATCAGAAAAAGGGATTTTTACTAATACGAGAATTCAAAACATTCCATGCCATCCTGTCTTACTGACTAGTTCAAAATCATCTTTGATTCACTCTACATTCTCCACCAAAAGATTTAGAATTACTTTTACACCTTTCAAAAGAAGTGGTAAAATGCGTTTAGGAAAAAAGACATGCACAAATTTATTTTATTTCCTCTACTTCTGAAGACAAATAACAATAGATAGAGCTTTAAAAAAACTGTTGAAGTTAGAACAAGATGAGCATATTGAAAAGAATCATTGCAGAGTACCTGAAAAACTTTCTCCATGAAAGAGGAGGAGGATATACTGATAAAACAAGAGCAGACATCAGTAAAGAAAAAAAAATAAAATTGGAGAACAGACAAAACATAGAGATCAGTGAGCAAAGACAACGTGAGAGCAATTATTAAAAATCAGATTTTAATAATTTAAGACTGAATCTAGCACACTAGAACCAGGCAAACACCCTCCCACAGGAACCAATTGCATTCATTTAATACACTTGTGTATTGCCATGTTCCTAGTGTGTCCGTCTTTTTATATTTCAATGGAAATCAACTTCAATCATTTCTTATCTAGACTTTTTTCCATAATCTCCTTTATGTTATTTTGTTGCTACAATAATCTCTCCTCCTAATTTACCCAGTTTTATAAAAGCATATGTAAGTGCCTACCTCTTTCTTAAAAATTTCAAAATGAAAATGAATTCTTATGAAAACCTAATGAATTAATTAGAAAGCAACTTGAGGATTTTTATCAGAATTTAGTTCAATAATAAAAATAAATATAAATAATGATTAAAATATATAGAAACCAATCTAGAAGATCAAACTTTTATTATTATAATTTCCAGAAAATATATAGTGAATTAAGATATAATAGAAGGATTTTTTCCTGATCTGAGATAATATTTAAATTTCTTATTGTAATAATCTACCAATTTCAAGATAGGAATATTGAGCAAAGATACATAAACAAATATAAGCTGGTGAAATTTCGGAACCTGAATTTTAAAGAGGAGCAATAAGTTCCATTCTGTACTGGCTAAAAAAAATGGGCTTTGTGTAAGACTAAACAGATTAAATTACCTATTCTACCTGTCACTAGTTTATGAGATGTTAGGTGAGTTACTACATCTCTGTAAGCATTAATTTCTTTATCTGCAATACATGGGTATTAATAGTATCTACATTATAATTGTGTTGTGAGAAATAAATGAATGATTAATGTGAAACAGAGGCACCTGAAGTAATTCAAAAGGCTGGTAATTCAAGTTTCAAGTATTCAGGAGTCTCAGTTTCTCTTTTCTCCCTTTGTCTGTGTGTCTCTATCTCTTCACACACACACAGACACACACACACACACACACAGAGTAATTTTTTTAATATACTTATTTACTAATAATGGAAATAAAATATTACAATTTGTGAGACAGAGAAAATAGTGCTTAGGAAAAAAAAATTGTATTAACTCCTTATACAAAAGACAGCAAGAAAATCAAAAAGTCAAAAAGTCAAAAATTCCACCTTAAGAAACTAGAAGACGAAGACAATTAAATCTAATGCAGGAAGAAGAAAGAAAATAATAAAGATAAAAGCAGAAATCACTAAGATCATGAAGAAAAAAGAGTTAAAAAGCATCAATAAAACTCAAACTTTCTTCTTTGATCAATAATAATAGGTCTCTGTAAAGATCGTTACAAAAATAAGTATATGAAACCATAATTGCCAACAGCAGTAATGAGAGAAAGGACATTTCTATAGGTGTTAAAGACATTATTGAGCTACTAATGGAATATTAGTTATCTAGTTATGCCAATAAATTTGATATCGTAGAGTGAAATGGATAAATTCCATAAAAAACAAACTACCATAGCTTACTTACTAAGAATTAAAATCAGCAATTTGTGCCCAAACATAAATAAATTCAAAGATTTTATGAGAGACTGTGAAAACTTCCTAGAGGTCAATACCTTCAGAAATATAGTCTCAGAGATCCTTGATGAAATATTAGTAAATCAAATACAGCAATAAATAAAGAATGTTATACACAATTACCAAATGGGATTTATCCTAGGAACACAGGGTTGGTACACCATCTTAAAATCAATAAATGCAAATCACCATAGCAACACACTTCAGAAGAGATACTATATAACTCTCTCAAAAGATACAGACAAAACATTTGACAAAATCTAATCCATTATCTTACCACATAATTGGTGCATGTGTATCAATCAAAGGTGTGTTACAATTGTGATTGGTGGTATGATTTTTGTTTTAGTAGCTCACAAAATAATGGTAATTCTTCCAACTAATGGAATTTCAGATTCAGAGAAATATAATAATCACGTTATGTGAATGTCCTCCAGACCTTAGCAAGACAGTGTATTCTGTATTTTCATTATACAGTGTATGAATTTTCTATGGCTGTTATAACAAATTACCACAGACTTGGTGGCATATAACAACTAAAAATTATTCTTTCACTGATCTAGAGGTCAGAAGTCCAAAATCAAGGTGTTGGCAAGGCTGCATTCCCATCAGAAGGATTGTGCAAGAATCCTTCTCTTGTTTCTTCTAATTTCTGGTGGCTACCAGTATTCCTTGTCTTTCTTTTTCTTTATTTATTTTTATTGTAGTAAAAACATTTAGCATGAGATCTACAGTCTTAACCAATTTTTAAGTGTACAATACAGTATTGTTAACTACAGCCACAATGGTGTACAGCAGATCTCTAGAACTTATTCATCTTGCATAGCTGAAACTTTAGACTTGAATAGCAACTCTTCATTTCACTGACATAGCAGCCTCTGGAAACCACAACTCTACTCTATGATTTGATGAGTTTTATTATTTTAAATACTTCATAGAAGTGTAATTATGTAGTAACTGTCCTCCTGTGACTGGCTTATTTCACTTAGCATAATATCCTCAAGGTTCATCTGGGTTGTCTCTTATGGCAGGATCTCCCTTTTTATGGCCGAGTAATATACGATTGTGTGTATATAACACATTTTCTTTACTCATTCATCAGTCAATGGACATTTAAATTGTTTCCACACCTTGGCTACTGTAAATAGTGCTGTAATGAGCATGGGAGTGCAAATAGCTCTTCAAGATCCAGATTTCAATTCCTTTGGATAAAGACTTAGGAGTATGATTGCTGAGTCTTATGGTAGTTCTTGAGGAATCTCCATAAAGTTTTCCACAGCAGCTGACCCAGTTTACATTCTTGTCAATATTGATGGCTCCAATTTCTCCACATCCTCTCCAACACTTGTTATCCTTCTTTTGATAATGTGATAATGGTATTTCCATACATCCTAACAGGTATGAGGTGATAACTCATTATTTTGATTTATATTTCCCTGGTGATTACTGATGTTGACCATCTTTTCATATAACCCTTGGTCAATTATATGTTTTCTTTACAGAAAGTCTCAAGTCCTTTGTCTATTTTTTTTAGCTGAGTATTTTTTTTCTCTTTTTTTTTTTTTTTGCTATTGAGTTACAGGAATTCCTTATACATTTTTAATATTAACCCATTATCAGATGTATGTTTTGTAAATAGTTCTTCCCATTCCATAGACTGCCTTTTTATTCAATTAATTGTTTATTTTGCTGTTCAGAAGCCTTTTAGTTTGATATAAGTTTACTTATTTTTGCTTTTGTTGCCTGTGCTTTGAATGTCACGTCTGAAAAATAAACATTGCCAAGGCCAATGTCCTAAAGTTTTCTGCTGTTTTTTTTTCTGAGTTTTATAGCTTCATATCTTAAGTTTATGCATTTAATCCCCTGTTGATTTGATTTTTATTGTTGTGCATGATGTAAAAAAAAGATCTAATTTGATTCTTTTTTATGTAGATATTCAGTTTTCCCAACATTTTTTTTTCATATGCCACTTAGTTTATTGCATTTTGGAGGTTACATCATTTTTAAACACTTTATTGAACAGACTCTACTTTCCCCATTGTATATTTCTGGCACCCTTGTCAAAGATCAGTTGGCTGTACAGACAGTCCCTGAATTACGGTGGTTCAACTTTATGATTCTTCAGCTTTACAATGGTGGGAAATAATAGACATTCAGTAGAAAACATACTTCGAATTTTTAATTTTTAGTCTTTCCCCAAGGTAGAGATATTTGGTACAGTGGCAGCAAGCCACAGCTCTCAGGGAGCCAAGCAATCACAAGGGAGAACAACCAATGCAATTACAATTATTCTGTACCCATATAATCATTATGTTTGTCACCTTCAGTACAGTTTTAATGAATTACATGAGCTATTCTTCACTTTACTATAAAATAGGCTTTGTGTTAGATGATTTTGCCCAACTGTAAACTAATGTAAGTGTTCTGAGCATGTTTAAGCTAGGCTATTTTAAGCTATGCTGATCCTGATTGGTAGGTTAGGTGCATTAAATGCATTTTTGATTTAAAATACTTTCAACTTGGGCTTCCCTGGTGGTGCAGTGATTGAGAGTCCGCCTGCCATTGCAGGGGACACGGGTTTGTGCCCTGGTCTGGGAAGATCCCACACGCCATGGAGCGGCTGGGCCCATGAGCCATAGCCCCTGAGACTGCGCATCCGGAGCCTGTGCTCCACAACGGGAGAGGCCACAACAGTGAGAGGTCTGCGTACCGAAAAAAAAAAAAAAAAAATATATATATATATATATATATATATATATATATATATATATATATATATATACTTTCAATGTATGATGTGTTTATCAGGAGGTGACCTCATCATAAGTAGTGGAATATTTGTATATGCATGTGTTTATTCCTGGGTTCTCTATTCTATAGTATTTGATTGTACATTTGTCTTTATACCAGAACCACAGTTTTAATTACCATAGCTTTGTAATGTATTTTGGAATCAGGAAGCTAGATGCCTCCAACTTTGTGTTTCTTTCTCAAGATTGTTTTGGCTATTTGGAGTTCTTTGTAATTCTATTATAAAAATTCAATATATTAATTTTAGGTTTTTTTTTTCTATTTCTGTAAAAAACACCATTGGAATTTGCATAGAGATTGCATTGAATCCATAGATTTCTTTGGTTAGTGTGGCCATTTTAACAAAATAGCCTTCTCTAAATTTTTCATTAGATGTTTTTCTTGAACAAAATATTTATATTTATTTTTTCTATAAGTGTACTTTTCCTTTTGTTTTCTCCAATCTTATTTTTATGAATGTTCTTATTATTTTATAATACAGTGAACAAAAAAAATCATTATTACCATGTTCATTGTGAATAATGCTCTTTAGCATTAGAAAATATCCTTTATTTAAAACTTTGAGCAGAATTCCTTTGTTTGATGTTTAGATCTGACCAGTGTGTTTTTTTCTTTATCATGTACATATGTCAGTATATCTTTGCACATACTTTTATTTTCAACAAGTATGCTATACTTTAGATAATTCTTTGTAGCATACTATGTTAGATACTATGGTATAATATGAAAATCTATTGCTTTTAATAGAGAAATATCCTAATGACATATGCTAATATGGTAGCTATATTTGGTATTAATTGTATTACTTATATTTTCTTTTTTTGTAGGCTTTTAAAATTTCATTCTGTTGTCTATTTACTTTATGTGCAATTCTTCAGATAATCAGGAAGGTTTATATTTTGTGCCACAGTTGCTATATTCATAATTATAACTTTATATAAAACCTTTTACTTTCTAGTTATTGCAACAATATCTATTCTTCCATAAAATTAAAATGGTAAAATTAAAGTATTTCCTCTTCCTACTGTTTTTCTTTGATGTTCAATTTTGCATTATTAAATATGATTTTACCTCAGTTACTTGATTTGATGTTAGTTATACAGATGAGGCAATCAGCAAATAACTCTACCTACTAAAAGAATGTGAAAAATGACCTAGCTGACAGTCAAACCATACTATTCCCAAAAATGTTCAGATAAAAACATACCACAACCATGTTTGGGACAAGAAAGAAACAAGGCCAGTTCACAAAGACAAAATAATGTCTAAAATTCCTCTCATGACTAATGTGACTGGCTGCTACTTCATTACGAATGAGAACTCCAGTGGACCATCAATGTTTCCACTTCCTAGATTACTGAATTACAATATTTTGTCATTATATGCCCCTATTTCTTAACAGCATCCAAATAGATCTGACACAATCTTCCTTAATTCCTTCTCAGAATCATCCATCATAAACCCATCTCTTATAAGAAGCCTCTCTCTTTTACCTGTGTTTAGGTGTCCTAGATTTTGGTCTCCCCTATGGTACCAAGTTGATTAAACTTTATATGTGAAAGTAAATGATATTAATGAAGTAAACATTTACACATTTTATATATGAAGAATGAACAGAGGGTACTCATAGAAAGGAACTTTCATATAGATCTGCTGGAACTGTAAGTAGATATAAACTTTCCTTAGGAAAATTTATCAGAATAAATTTCCTGGTAATTTGGAGATAGATGTATATCTCTAAAGCACTTTGATACTGACTCCACACATACAAATTTTTTGAAAGAAGTGATAATAATGTCAAAATGATTCATATAAATCGGTGGACACTTTTTTTTTTTTTTTTTGCTTAAAAACAACAAACATTTACTTCTCACAGTTCCGAAGGCTAGAACATCCAAGATCAAAGGGTCAGCAGATTCAGTGTCATGAAGGCCTGCTTCCTGGTTTATAGAGAGACATTTTCTTCTGTGTAAATGGGTAGTTATTAAAGAAGGTTTTTTATGTTATAAAATGTGGGAAATTTCCTATATCTCTTGCACCTGTGGCTGCGGTCTTCCCTGCACATTTAGCACCACCATGGCTGCCACTATACAAGCAGTCATAGCATCTCTGAGCCCTGTACTCACTGGGGCAGACCTAAGATCTCCAAGGCAGCCTCAGGACCAGACACCTGTGAGTGGACCACATGCAGAGATGGGGATAAAAACCAAAGCTGAACCCCAGGGACAGGGCGACTAAGGAAGAAGATCAAAAATCTTTCCATCAGCTGCAGATTAAGTCACCACAATCAGCTAGGTAGACTCTACATCTATGGAATATCTGAGTAGACAAGGAATGTTCCCACAAATGAAAATGGCCCAGTTCTGGCAGCTGTGGACGTTGGGGGCAAGCACAAAGAGGAATTGGGCCAGATCAGCATCTGAGTGGTCCCCACAGGTCCCACATCAGGTCCAGAGACCAGCCCAGAGTCAGAGGAGAGCCTCCTGGGGAGGCAGAGGTGGGCTGTGGCTCATGGCATGGGCAAGAACACTTTAAGCTGAGACCCCAGGGAAAAATATTTATTGCCAGTAATTTTATTATGTTTTCATTCATTCTGTTGTTGGTTCTGGCTTTGTTTTTTTTTTCTTTATTTCTTTTGTTTGTTTGTTTGTTGTGTGGTTTTAGTTTTTTTTATTTAGTCTTTTGAGATTTTTGTGTTCTGTAACATTTTTTTTTTTTTTTTGCAGTACGTGGGCCTCTCCTGTTGTGGAGCACAGGCTCCAGACACGCAGGCTCAGTGGCCATGGCTCACGGGACCAGCCACTCTGTGGCATGTGGGATCTTCCTGGACCAGAGCACGAACCCACGTCCCCTGCATTGGCAGGTGGACTCTCAACCGCTGCACCACCAGGGAAGCCCTTTTATTTTTAATTTTTAAAAATATATTTCTATTTTTACTTTGCTTTTCTGTTATTCTGTATTCTTTTCCTTTATTTTTTCTTCTATTTCTTTGATATATATATAGTTTTATGTTTCCATTTCTACTTTGCTTTTCTGTTGTCCTGTCTTTTCTTCCTCTTTTTCTTTTCTTTTCTTATTTATGTATTTTAAAAATCATTTTTATTGATTTGTTCTGTTTCCTTGCTTTCTTCTTCAGCTGGCACACTGCTTTCATTTTGTTTTTAGGTTTTTTGTTTTTGTTAGTTTTTATCCTAATTGTTTGATTTCGTTTCTGAGTTCTATTTGTCTGGTTGTTTTTTTGTTTTATTCAGTTCTGTTTTTGTTTCTTTTTCATGTGTGTGTTTCCTGGTTTCTGTTTTTTGTTTGATTTTGTTTTTACCATTTCTCTGGGGTTTTGTTTGTCTTTTTTTCTTCTTTAATGAATTTTTTTAATTTCATTTTTTTAATATTTCTATTTCTGCATTGTTTTTCTGTTGTTCTGTCTTCTTTCACCTTTTCTTTTTCCTTTTTAAATCATTTTTGTTGGTTTCTTTTGTTTCTTTGCTTCATCCTTCAGCTGGCTCTCTGCTTTGGTTTTGTGTTTTTGTCAGTTTTCTTTTTAACTGTTTGATTTCATTTTGGGGTTTTTTGTTTGTCTCATTGTTCTCTTGTTTTTTGATTTATTTGGTTCTGTTTTTCTTTCTTTAGCATGTGTGTGTGTGTGTGTGTGTGTGTGTTTCTTTCTTTCCATTTTTGTTTGCTTGATTTTACTTTTTACAATTTGTCTGGGGTCTCTTAGTCTTTTTGTAATTTTTTAATCCCCTTTATTGCCAAGACAAGCAACTTGCGGGGTCTTGGTTCCTTGACTGGAAGTCAGGCCTGAGGTTCTGGGGTAAGAACACTGAATCCAGGACACTAGACTATTAGAGAATCCCTTGTCCAGGGAAGGTTCATCACTGAGAGCTCTCACAGAGGCCTCTATCTGAATCTAAGACATGACCCCACCCAACTGTGAACAGCTCCCTGTGCTGGACACCTCACACCAAACAACAAGCAAGACAGGAACACAAACCCACCCATCAGCACACAGACTACCTAAAGTCATACTAAGCTCACAGACACCCCACAACAAATGAGCTAACATGGCCTGCTCATCAGAGGGAAAGGACTAGCTCCACTCCCCAGAATGCAGGCACCAGTCCCTCTCATCAGGAAGCCTGTGTAAGCCACTAGACCAACCTCACCACCTGGCACAGAGAACAGAAACAAGAGGAACTACAACCTTGCAGCTTAGGTAAAAGAGACCTCAAATACTGTAAATTAGACAAAATGAGAAGACAGAGAAATATCTTATAGGCAAAGAGCAAGATAAAAACACAGAAAACCAAATAAATGAAGAGAAAATAGGCAAACTACCTGAAAAAAGAATTCAGAATAATGATAGTAAAGATGATCCAAAATCACAGAAATAGAATAGAGAAAAAACAAGAAATGATTAACAAGGACCTAGAAGAACACAATAGAACACAAAAACTGAAATTAAGAATACTATAGAAACAGTGAATAGAAGAATAACTGAGGCAGAAAAATGGATAAGTAAGCTGGAGATACAATGGTGGAAATAACAGTCTTAGAGCAGAAAAAAAGAAAAAAGAATAAAAACAATGGAGGACAGGCTCAGAGATTTTGAGGACAACATTAAGCACACCACCAACATTTGAATTATAGGTGTCACTGAAGAAGAAGAATAAAAGAAAGGGTGTGAGAAAATATTTGAAGATATTATAGATGAAAACTTCCCCAACATGGTAAAGGAAATAGTCAAGCAAGTCCAGGAAGTGCAGAGTCCCATACAGGATAAACCCAAGGAGAAACACACCGAGACACATAATAATCAAACTAACAAAAATTAAAACAAAGAAAAAATATTAAAAGCATCAAGGGAAAAGCAACAAATAACAAACAAAGGAATCCCCATAAGGTTTACAGCTGGTTTTTCAACAAAAACTCTGCAGGCCAGAAGGGAGTGATAGGATACATTTAAAGTGATGAAAGGGAAAAACTTACAACAAAGAATACTCTACACAGCAAGGATCTGACTCAGATTTGACAGAGAAATTAAAACCTTTACAAACAAGCAAAAGTTACAGAATTCAACACCACCAAACCAGCTTTACAACAAATGGTAAAGGAATTTCTCTAAACAGGAAACATAAGAGAAGGAAAAGACCTACAAAAACAAACCCAGATCAATTAAGAAAATGGTAATAGGAACATATGTATCAATAATCACGTGAAATGTAAATGTGCTAAATGCCCCAACCAAAAGACACAGACTGGATGAATGGATACAAAAACAAGACATATATATATATATATATATATATATATATATATATATATATATATATATATATATATATGCTGTCTACAAGAGACCCACTTTAGACCTAGGAACACATATACACTGAAATTGAGGGGATGGAAAAAGATTCCAGCAAATGGAAATCAAAAGAAAGCTGGAGTAGCAATATTCATATCAGACAAAATGAACTTTAAAATAAAGACTATTACAAGAGACAAAGAAGGACACTACATAATGATTAAGGGATAGATCCAAGAAGTTATAACAATTGTACATATCTATGCATCAACAAAGGAGAACCTCAATACATAAGGCAAATGCTAACAGCCATAAAAGTGTAAATCAGCAATAACACAATAATAATAGGGGACTTTAACACCTCACTTACATAGCCTTAACTGGTATTTATAGGACATTCCATCCAAAAACAACAGAATACACTTTCTTCTCAAGTGCTCATGAACACTCTCCAGGATAGATCATATCTTGGGTCACAAATCAAGCCTCAGTAAATTTAACAAAATTGAAATCATATCAAGCAACTTTTCTGACCACAACACTATGAGACTAGATATTAATTACAGGAAAAAAAAAATACCTGTAGAAATTACAAACACATGGACGCTTAACAATGTTACTAAACAACCAAGGGATCACTGAAGAAATCAAAGAGGAAATCAAAAATACTGAGAAACAAATGACAATGAAAACACGATGACCTAAAATCTATGGGATGCAGCAAAAGCAGTTCTAAGAGGGAAGTTTATAACAATACAATCTTACCTCAAGAAACAAGAAAAGTCTCAAATAAACAACCTAACCTTAAACTTAAAGCAATTAGAGAAAGAAGAACCAACCCTCCCCCCAAATTTAGCAGAAGGAAAAAAATTTAAAAATCAGATCAGAAACAAATGAAAGAGAAATGAAGGAAACAATAGCAAAAATCAATAAAACTAAAAGCTGGTTCTTTGAGAAGATAAACAAAATTGATAAATCATTAGTCACACTCATCAGGAATAAAAGGAAGATGACTCAAATCAACAGAATTACAAATGAAAAAGGAGAAGTAACAACTAACACCACAGAAATACAAAGGATCATGAGAGACTACTACAAAAAACTATATGCCAACAAAATGGACAACCTAGAAGAAATGGACAAATTGTTAGAAAAGTATAACCTTCTGAGACTGAACCAGGAAGAAATAGATAATATGAACAGACCAATCACAAGCACTGATATTGAACCTGTGATTAAGAATCTTCCAGAACAAAAGTCCAGGGCCAGGTGGCTTCAAAACAGAATTCTATCAAACATTTAGAGAAAAGCTAACACCTATCTTTCTCAAACTCTTCCAAAATATAGCAGAAGGAGGAACACTCCTGAACTCTTTCTATGAGGCTATCATCACCCTGATACAAAAATCAAACAAAGATGTCACACACACAAAAAAAAAAACATAGGCCAATATAACTGATGAACATAGATACAAAAATCCTCAACAAAATACTAGCAAACAGCACATTAAACGGATCATACAACATGATTAAGTGGGGTTTATCCCAGGAATGCAAGGATTCTTCAACAAATGCAAATCAAGCAATGTGATACACCATATTAACAACATCATGGATAAACACCACATGATCATCTCAGTAGATGCAGAGAAAGCTTTTGACAATATTCAACACCCATTCATGATAACAACTCTCTAGAAAGTGGGCATAGAGGGAATCGACCTCAACATAATAAAAGCCATATATGATAAACCCACAGCCAACATCATTCTCAATGGTGAAAAAACTGAAAGCACATCCTCTAAGATCAGGAACAAGACAAGGGTGCCCACTCTCACCACTATTATTCAACACAGTTTTGGAAGTTTTAGTCACGGCAATCAGAGAGGAAAAAGAAATAAAGGGAAACTAAATTGGAAAAGAAGTAAAACTGTCACTGTTTGCAGATGACATGATACTATACATAGAAAATGCTCAAGATGTCACCAGAAAACTACTAGAGCTAATCAATGAATTTGGTAAAGTAGCAGGATACAATATTAATGCATAGAAATCTCTTGTATTCCTATACACTAACAATGAAAAATCAGAAAGAGGAATTAAAGAAAAACTCCCATTTACCACTATAACAAAAAGAATAAAATACCTTGGACTAAACCTACCTAAGGAGGCAAAAGACCTCTATGTAGAAAACAATAATACACTGGTGAAAGAAATCAAAGATGACACAAACAGATGGAGAGATATACCCTTGTTAAGTGGTAAGGGCTGAATTCACACTCAGACATTCTGTGTCAATTCTCATAGCCACAAACCTATATTGTCTAAATAAGGAGAAGAAACAAAGCAGGTTGGAGAGAAATAACGTCCCCTAGCTTATAGGCAGAGGCAATTTTCAGCCTGAAAGATAGAAGGGCAGAAATGTATATCTAGAATTTGTAGAATTATAAAGCTCAGTAAAAATGAAAATCAGAAAGATTCCCACCCCATCATTGATGAGTCTCTACTAGAATCTATATAATTCATGGTGTTTGGGGCCAAGAGAAATTTTATAATCTTAAGTAAAAATATGTCTGTTATTTGCCTCATAATTTATTCTCAATCCTAGGAGTAAAACACTAAAAAGGAGCACATTCCTTGGTAATGATGAAAATTTCTTACATTACCCTTTATTAGAAAATATTCTTTGTATCCTTTGCAAAAAAATTAGGCAATGGTAGAGATTAAGTGGGCAAATCAGCACTGTTAATAAGTTGTTAGTGAGCAGTTTTAAAGAGATGTGATTTGCTGCCACCAATTCTAGTGTTTTTGTTTTGTTTTGTTTTGTTTGTTTTATTATTTGTGTATGGCACTTGGGACATATAGATATTATCTCAAATGCACTGCAATGACATTCATCATATAGTGTTTGCACACTGTCATATACCAGAGTGCTAGACCACAAAACAAGTTTATTTTCCTCCTCAAGTAAAAGAAAGTAGGTGCCTGATAGATCTGGGACAGACAGAAAGAACTAAAAGAGCCAGGCTGTCTGATGCTATCAAGTGTGTAAGGGGAAAAGGCAAATGCAGCCTTCATTCATTACTACAATCATATCCCAAAGGTTTTGCTTGAGACTGAATTGTTGAAGCCGTAACCTTGAATGGTTTGTATTTGGAGAAGGGGACTTAGGAAAGTATTTAGGATAAGATGGCGTCAAAGTATGGGGTCCTCATGATGGGGTTAGTGGCTTTACAAGAAGGAGAAGAGAGAATGCTCTATTTCCACCATGTGAGGATACAGAGAGAAGGTGGTCATCTGCAAGCCAAGAAGAGAGACCTCACCAGGAACCATATTAGCTGGCACCTTGAACTTGGACTTCTCAGCTTCCACATCTGTGAGAAATAAATGTCTGTTGTTTAAGCCATCCAGTCTATGGTAATTTGTTATAACAGCATGAGCAAACTAGTACAGGTTTAAGCTTATAACTGGGGAAAATCAACAGAAGTGCAGAGTCAGGAAGGCTGGGATAAGGTAGTCCTTGATAAATAGCCCATTGAAAATCGAAGCTAGGCATAGAGGATAGGAAATGTGGATCAAAGCTGAATAATTTTAGGGTCTCTGTTAGATGTATCAGGGACCAGGACAGTGTTTGTGTCACTTATATAAGGTTACCAAAAGGCAGGAGCTGAATAAAATCTGTTGTAACACAAACATAAATGATATTCAATAGCAAGTCCCCAGCTACAAGAGTGATAAAAACTCCCTTCTTGCTCTCATTCAATGACCCTGTTCCCCACTGTTCTAAGTTTCTGCTACTGATGAAGGCAAGAGAAAGTAGGGTTTTATTATTTGCCCACTGAGATTCTCCCTGGGGTAAGAATTTTTACTTACTTATGTCTAATGCAACTCTTCCAAAGCAAACATTTTAAATGATCATTTATTTTTAGTATAACAAATTTCCTTAGGCATCATCCATATAAGAACCTCTTTCACCACTTAAAAGAGTTTTGAAGAAATATCATCAGGTGAAAACTTTTTGTAGGTCACTACTTCATAAAGCCTGATTACTTTACACACTACAAAATGTCAATACTTTCAAAATGATTGCAATCGGAGTAAAAAATCTCAGGCAACTAACAGTGAATTTCCTCACTTATGCAAAATATTTCATTACTATAACAAAATGCATTTGAGCCCTGCTGCTAAGCTTGGAAAAAATCCACTTAAGAATATTAATGAATAGATCTTTAAAACTGAGTCACTGAGAATTATGCTAAGAAGTTAAGGAATGGCCTCAAGTTTCACATACAAGTGGCCTGTCATTAATGTTTACACCCTTATTTTTTTTTAGTATGGTATCTTGAAGCAAAATGAAATACATGGAATTTCTCATATATATATATATATATATATATATATATATATATATATGTGTGTGTATATATATATACATGTGTGTGTATATGTGTGTGTGTTTTATCATAAATTCCAAGAAACTCATTAACATAAATATGACACAGAGTTAAATGTCTTAGCATAATAGTTACATTTAACATTGCAAAGTAGAAACACATTATTTTTTAGCCTCACTCAGTAGAATGGTGACTGCTCTTGCCCATGGTGTTTGATTTGTTATGTGAATTTTAAAAGTATGCAAAGATTCATTCATTCAGTATTACTAAGATTTCACCCATGGATTTTATGCAAAAATATTTTTATTTCGTAGAAGTTGACAAGCTGATTCTAACATTCATACTGGAGAAAAAAAAAAATTTTTAATGTAGACTAGCCAAAACAACTTTAAAAAAGGGCACGTTTATACTACCTCATTTCAAGATTAATTCAAAAGCTACATTAAACAAGATCTTGTGATAGCAAATCCCAGTTATAATAATAGATGGTGGATGAGAAGTAAACACATAGATGGTTAATTAATTTTAAATAAAGATTTAAAGGCAATTCAGTAGAGAATGGAGCAACTTTTCAATAAATGGTGCTGGAACAATGAGATATGTATTCACAGGTGAAAAAGTGAACTTCAATTAATACCTCATACCGTACAAAAAAACTAACACAAAATGGATCATAGATGCAAATATAAAACCTAAAACTATAAACCTAATGAAGAAAATGTAAGAGAAAATGTTTGTAAAGTTTTTAAACTTGAATTAGGTAAAGATTTCTTAGATAGAATACCCAAAACTCAATTCATAATGGAACAAATTGGTAAATAGGACTTCATCAAAATCAGAAGTTATGCTCTTCAGAACACAGTTAGTAGAATGACAAATCACAGACTGGAAGAAAATATTTTCAAATCATATATTTGATAAAAAATATTTGCATGCAAAATGTATAGATAACTTTCTGATATCAATAATAAGAAAACAAACAATAACCATTTAAAAATAGACAAAAAATTGAACACTTTACCAAAGAAGATGCATGGATGGAAAATAAGCATATGTAAAAATATTCAACACCATTTTTCATTAAAGAAATGCTAATTGAAACCACAATTAGATTCCATCACTATTAATGTGTCTAAAATTAAAAAGACAGAAAACATTAAGTGTATTCAGGGATGAGGAACAGCTAGAAGTCCTATATGCTGCTTTCTAAAAAGTTAACTGTTCTCCTACTGTAGGATCCAGCCATTCCACATGAAAGCACATTTCCATATGAAGACCTGTATACAAATGTTCATAGCAACTCTATATAAAATAAACGTAAACTGTCCAATAACCAAATGTCCATTAACAGGTGAATGGACAACCTAATGGTGATGTATTCATACAATAGGTACAAATTACTAAAAAAAGAAAAAAAAAGGGTATAGATACCTGTAACAACACAGATGAATTCCAAAATATTTATGCTGAGTGAAAGAAACCAGACAAAAAAATGCATTCTCTATGACTCCATGTATATAAAATTATAGAATATGCAAACAAATCTACAATGACAGAAAGCATATCATTGGTTGTCTAGGGATTCCCAAGGGGTGTAAGGATCTTTGAGATGTGACCTATATGTTCATTATCTCAATTGTGGTTATAATTTCACTGGTGTCAAAGTATTATATTTTTCATTAAAGGGTGAATTTTGTTGTATATCAATCATATCTAAATAAAGCTGTTTTTTCTTAAAAAAAGAAGTGAAACATTATATTTACGAGGGATAAATGTTCTCCTAATTCTAGATTCAAAACTAAGTGTATCTAAGACTTTTCTGTTCAATCTTAGGTAATATGTCCCCCATGATTGGCTTAAGCCACACACACAGTTTAGATTCAGTAGTTAGGATGGGTACTGTCAAAAAGAAAACAAAAATGTTAATGGAACTTCATAATAACTGGTTCTACCCTGTTTTTTATGACCACATGCCTCTCAAATATGGACTATCTTTGACAGTTGAAATCCTTGCCTACAAATAGGGTCGTCTTTCATGCTATTGTCCTACTCTCCCTATTGTTGTCCATCCTAAATTGCTTCTTACTAGCAATAAACCTAATGATGTGTAGTGAGTTTGACTGTCTAATGTAACCCAAGACCATTGCTGTTTTTGAGCAGAGTGGGCATTACATTTGCTTATTCAGGTATTTTTTTGCTTTTTTATTGAGATATAATTGACATATAACAGTGTATTAATTTTAGGTATAAAACACAATGATTTAATATATATATATATATATATATATTGTGAAATGATTACACTAGTTAGTTAACATCCATCACCTCTCATGGTTATAAATCTTTTCCTTGTGACCAGAGCCTTAACAACTTTCAAATATACAACATTGTATGGTTAGCTATAGTCACCACACTGCACATTACATTCCAAGGGCTCATTTGTTTTATAACTGGACTTTTTGTGTCTTTTGACCACCTTCACCCTTTTGCCCAGCCCCCAACTCCCACTTCTGGCAACCACTGATCTGTTCTCTGTATCTCTGAGTTCCCTGTTTTTGCTGCTCATAAGTGAGATCATACAGTATTTGTCTTTCTCTGTTTGATTTATTTCACTTAAGATAATGCCCTCAAGTGTCATCCACATTGTCACAAATTTTTGTTATTAAATTGTGAGTTATTTATATAATTTGAATATTAATCCTTTATCAGATACATGATTTGCAGATATTTTTTTCCCCATTCCATAGATTACCCTTTCATTTTGTTGATGATTTCCTTTGCTGTACAGAGCTTTTTAGTTTGATGTAGTCCCACTTGTTTATTTTTGCTTTTGTTGCCTTTGTTTTGGTGTCAATTCAAACAATCATTGCCAAGACCTGTGTCAAAGAGTTTACCTCCTATGTTTTCCTTTAGCAGTTTTACATTTTCATGTCTTATGTTCAAATGTTAATCAATTTTGAATTTATTTTTGTGTATGTTGTAAGATAGTGATCCATTTTCATTCTTTTGCATGTGGTTGTCTAGTTGTCTAGTTCTCTCAACACCACTATCCTTCCCCCATTGTATATTCTTGACTCCTTCATTGTAAATTAATTGACTATATATGCATGGGTTTATTTCTATGCTTTCTATTCTGTTCCATTGATCTATGTGTCTGTTTTTACAACAATACTATATGATTTTGATTACTATAGCTTTGCAATATGGTTGGAAATCAGAAAATGTGATTTCCCATCATTATTTATTGAGTTCTTATTGTGGTTAAATATTTATTTCCCTGTGATGATATGTTTTATAGGTCAGTTTGGCTAGGCTAAAGTCCCCAGTTATTTAATCAAATACCAACCTAGCTATTACCTTGAGGGTATTTTGTAGTTGTGATTAAGTAAAGGAGATTATTCTAGGTAATTTGAGTGAGCCTGAGTCAAAGCAGTCTGCCTGTGAATAGAAGATTTAGCTAATATCCAAGTGCTCCAACTGCCATTCTTGATTGCTAGCCCAACATATTTTGAACTTGTCTTACCAGCCTCTACCAGGGTATAAGTCAAATCCATGAAATATGTATATATATATATATATATATATATATATATATATATATATTCAACTTCTAAAGGTTATATGTCTCTGGCTGAAACTGAACGGATACATTCTTCCATCTTCTAAATGTGAAAACTTTTGCTTAAACCAGTAGTATTCATATTAAGTAATAAGCACTTCTGTACAAAGAAGTAGACTATGATTATGGTGTTTTCTATGTCTTTAAACTATTTTTGAAGTTTATAATTTCTACTCCTTAGAAGGAAATTTGCTTAGCTTTCTAAGTATCTAGTTTTAATTACATCCAAAGATTTCAAGCAATCTAACAAATTTTGGAGATTTTTTAAAATAAATGTTAAGATTTAATATATAAGTTCCTTTTTTGAACTTTGATATAAATTATCTTGTCACAGCCATCCTCTCACCTTCTCTAATCTGGACTGGCTGCTCTCTAGGACTGGTATGTGTTGATCATCCTAGGACTTCTCAGCACTACTTTGCACTGGATAATATCTTTGCACTGGATATGTTCTTTAAATCTCATTATCTTCCTTTGTCTTGTTTCAATTTTTCATCCTGCTGAAGCACATTGTCCAGCAATATTCTAAGGAAAAGTACGTGGTAGGTACAGCCTTTACTCCTTTCATATTTAAAAATTTCTTTATACTAACCTCATATTTGATAGTGTACATAAGAAATAAAAATTATTAATTGAAAATTATTTTCCCTAATAATCTTGAAACATTGCTCCACAGTCTTTTTGCATCCTCAATTGATGTTGAGGTTCTGATGCTCTTTTGAGTCCCGTTTCCTTTAGGTAATATTTTTTTTAAGTTTTCTCTGAACATGTTTAAGCCTTCTTTTTATTGTTATTCTGACAATATTTCACAATGGTATGCTTTGTTGTATAATTTTTTTGGTCAATTTTTCATGAAATAAATACAAAAAGCAAAACTGTATATTTTTAAAGTCAGTAGATGAATATTTTTTCCTTTGAGTAGAGAAGTGTTTCTTAAAGTCTGCAAAAGCAAAAATCAGGACAAAACTGATATATAGATATATGTATGTATATGTATATATATGTAATATATTTAAAATAAGAACTTCATATCATAAAATGTACAAGTGGAGAAATCTCACCCTGGGGAAAGATATCTGCTATAAGTAAATGGACAAAGAATCAATATCTTAAATATATATCACTCTTAAAAATCAATTTTCTAAAAGAAAGATAAAAACCATATAGAAAATTGGGCAAACATATGAAGATGAAATCCAGTTAATCATGTAATGAATTTAAACTATGAGCTTAACAGTTGAGAAAACACAGATTATTCACTTTCTACTATAAGTGATCCATTGCAAGGATATTTTATACTCTAGGGGCATTTCATTTCAATTTTTCAGAGAAATATACTTCATTCTTTTACATTATATGGAAAGGGAATGAGGAGTGAGGAAGCATCCCTGCAGTTGATACTCAGAATAAGACAGTGGAAGGGGGTACAAAGTCCCATATATTGTGTTCTAAGGTTTAATGATATCTCATATTTCTTGCTTAGTCTTTTGAGATATTTCTATAATTCTATTATGAACAAGAGAAGCAGATGTTATATTTACTTTTCTACATTTTTCTTAATGGCATTCATTCATTTTCATTAAGCTTTTCATCATAGTTTTATTGGATAGTTTGATTCCTCATTTTACCATGCTCTTCAGGTGAATATTAACAAATCTTACTTTTATAAATTACCGTGTTCCTCCTACTTTAGCTGTAGCTCATACCATAATTTTAAATATTTATTATTGTAGTCATACTCTGTATTCTTCATGGGCAAATTTTATTTCTTCTTTGAAAGACAAACTATTTGGGAGAGCATTTTTACCATATAATTTAGACATATTCATTTTTTTTTCTTCAAATGATTCAGAAATTGCATATTTTATTTTTCTATGGTGAACCTTAAGTAAAGATATCTGAAATTCATGTTCTTTATCAAAATCCCAGCACTATAAAATTTTATAATGATTATCACACTATATCATGCTTTATGAAAATGTTTTATAAGCTTATTTATCCTTTTCTTTATCTATTTTTCATATTTTTTGATGAACTAAAATGTTCAGTCCAAATGGTTATGAAATATACTTTTTTTTTCCAAAAATCTTGATATTTGTATTATTTTTAAACCTTATTGTTGTGCTGCACCCCACAGGCTGGACTGGGTTGCACTTGTCCAGCTTTAAGATCAAAGAAAGCGCCTACAGTCAGCAATAGAGACATCAATGGTTTAATGGATAGGGGAGCTTACACAAGGTCCTGGATTTACACCCCACCGTGTGTGGAAGGTGGACATGGTGGCAGTCTTCACAAAACCAGCAGAGTGGCACGCTCATCACCGCCCCATTGATAAGAACAATCCCTAGTTGGTGCCTGGGGAAAGTGTGTAGGAAATACAGCATACCTTTTCTGACATCAAGAATCTCTTGAAGATATGTAGAGTATTTGCATGTTAGAAACTCCTGTTCTTTAGTCTTTAAAAATTTGTATACTGGCCTTATATATTTTTTAATCTATTTATGAACATATTTCCTTAAAACACTGAATTTTTAAATTATTTTATGACAAAATGTTATAGAAAACTTCAGACATTAAAAGTATTTTTGTTTTTTACTCTTGTATGTAACATGATCTTTTATTTTTCCGATTATATGATTACAGAATTTTTTCTGCTCTATTTTCTATAAACCTGAGAAATTTTGCTATAACATCTAGTTGTGACATTCTTCTAATCAACTTTGCTTAGAATAGAATACAATATATTTTTGCTTGTTTCTTTCAATGACATTATTTACCTGGGTAACATTTAATTTCTCAAAGTGATCCTTTCTATTTGATATCTACAGTTCAAAAAGCAAAGTCTTGCTTAGTTTTGTACTTAAACATTTTTAAAGAAATATGTTTTCGCTTTTTGTCCAAGATTTGGATTTGAGATAGTTTTAGTTTATAGATATTGCAGGTCCATGTTTAAAACATTTAGTCGCAGACAAAGACAAGTAGAAAAAGTTGATATTTTCTGTTATTTCATTTCTCTAAATCATGAATTGGCAAAGTATGGCTTGTGTGTAGGCCAAAATTGCCTACCATCTGTTTTTGCAGAAAAAGTTTCACTGTAACACAGACATCCCCATTTATTTGTGTACTGTCTATGGCTACTTTTGCACTAGAACAGCAGAGTTGAGTAGTTGCAGTAAAGACTGGGCTGCATGGCCCACAAAGTTGAAAACAGTTACTAGTCTGGTCTTTACATAAAATGATTGCCAACTCCTAATCTTGAATATACATCCATTTGAACTATGTTACTGGAATGGGCTATTGAAAGAGTAAGTAGTATAATAGAAACTTCATTTCTCTATACAAGGTTTTCTTCTCACCTCACTGGTGAAAGTCCAAATTTCACAAACATCCTTCTTTGAATGGTATAATATGAATAGCTCCCCCTAGAAGCCTGTCACAGCCAAGCCTTCAAGTTTACCTAAGTTAACGTCTGCAGCAAGTTAGGACTTTTTCGAAAATACCTTGCATCCAAGCATATCCTGCCCAGTTATCTAAATTTCTGCCATCCTGAGTTTTATGCTAGTTTTTGCATTTCTGGTAAAATATCCCTGTATTTTCTTTATAAACATTGTTTTGTGGACTGCTTAAATCTCCTCCAACTATCTCTTCCTTCATCATGTCTTAATAATTATGTTCACTATTTTTGCCCTAATAATGTACACTTATTTATTTCTAGCCCAGTACACTTACCTATTCTCTTATTTTATGTACATGAATTTAGTTCTGTAGAATACTCCTTAAAGTAAATAAGTAATTTTGTGCAGCTTGTAAACATTTTATTATGAGGACTACTGTAACAGTATTCTCACAAAATGTTGTTATAACAGTAAAAATTTAAGAATGACTATATTTGGGGAATGATTAAAAATAAATTTTAGACACTGTGGAAAGCAACAACAACAACAAGAAATGGCCTTTTCCTTTTAAAAATTTCTCTGGATATAAAATTAATATATAAGAAGGAATTAATCTGGTCATCAAAATTGCTAGTAGAATTAAGCATCAAATAGAAAGAATTGGGATAAAAACTGGAGATAGCACCAACTGTGTGGTTAACATCACAACATCGACTCTACACATTTTTCATTTTTATTTAACCTGCCTGCCTGGCCTTTAGGATGGACACTTTAACAATGAATTAGGTGATAGTCACTATTTGCTGAAAGGTACGACTTTTGTTCTTTGTTTTATACATCTGGGAACCTCATAAAGACATTAAAATTTCTTATAATCCATACCACTACCTGCTCTTGTAGTCCAACTTTCCTCAGAGCTTCAGTTCTATTACAGACTTGTTTTTGTCTAAATCTTGATTATAAAAGTTATCAGAGTACTCATTTATTCCTCACTTTTATAGCTTCAGGGTCAACTACTTGAGGAATATGGCTTAGTTCACCACCTTACCCTGAGGACACTTGAAAGCTCAGGGAAGATATTTAGAAGTAAAAATGCTCCAATTTCTTGGAAAATCTTGAGTGGCATGAATTTTCATGATTTCTGCTTAGATATGTTTCCACACAAAATATATTATTAGCCACTGAAAATAAATTCCAATCACAGAGCATAAAGAGCAAGTGAGATTTACTGAGCTTAAAGCACTGACATGTCCCAAATAGGAACTTTTTCACTATAAAGTGAACATCATATCTACCTCAAATGGGACTATAATTATTCAACAAATTTGAATACATCCCATACTATAGGCACCAGGCTAGGTGTTAGGAATATAAATAAGATGTAATTTCTATTTTAAATAGTTTTCTGTTACTGAATAATAAACAATTACTATATACTATAGAAAATACTAAGAGTTATAATAGAGTCATATATGATATGAGAGCATATAGAAGGGACACATGATTCAAGTGGAAGCCAGCAAAGCAAGGTTTTATAGTACAGATAAAATTAAACAACGCGGAGATGAATTGGAATCAGGAGCAAGGAAGATGTATTTCATGTCATTGGAGCAGCATGTGGAGAAGAGTGAAAAATGTAGTTTTCTGGTATAGCTGAGAAAAAATAATATGTAGCTGAAAGTGAAATGGGGGAATAGATGACAGATTAGGAGTTTTCAGCTTTTATCCTCCTGGATAACTTCAGTTTTGACAACCATCCATGGACTAGAGTAGTTTTGTGGGAATTCAATAGTTCAGGAGAGAAGTTCCAGCACACCATAGGAGCAAAAATCCAAGAATAGATGCATTGAAGAAAATAAGAAAAACAGTTTTACTTTACTTATATCACCCCTCCCCCAAAGTGGCACAGCACAGTACCAAGAGAGACCCCATTAGCCTGTGATTTCACCCATGGGGAAAGTGAGAACTAGTGAATGAGAACTTGGCATCCTCTAGGGTGCAGGATGGGTGTCCCCAAAATTCTATAGGCTGCTCCCCTTACCCCCTCCCATGGCCAGCTCCCTGCATGTGCCCCTACAGTATGGTATTAAAATAAAAATCAAAAATAAAAGGAAAAATGGAAAATTCACAAATATGTGGAAATTAAATGACACACTATTGAACAACCAACTGGTCACAGAATAAATCAAAATAGACATTAAGAAATATCTTGAGACAAACAAAAGTGGAAACAAAATATTAAAACTTTCTGGATGCAGAAAAAGCAGTTAAAGGGAATTTTATAGCAATAAATGCCTAGGTTAAAAAAAAAGAAATATCTTAGTTAAATAACCTAGTGTTACATCTCAAGGAACTATGGAAATAAACTAAGCCCAAAATTAGCAGAATGAAGAAAATAACAAGTATCAGAACAAAAATAAATGAAATAGAGACCAGAAGACAATAGAAAAGATTTTTAAAGACTAAAACTTGTTTTTTGAAAAAGGTAAACAAAATTAGCAAACCTATAGCCAGAGTAACTAATGAAAAAAGAGAAGACTCAAATGAATAAAATCAAAAATGAGAAAGGAAACATTAAATGTGATAACACAGAAATGCAAAAAAAGTAATATGAACAAATATACACTAAAAATTTGGATAACCTGGAAGAAATGGTAAATTCCTTCAAATGAAATCTATCAAGACTGAATCATGAATAAATAGAAAATCTGAATATACCAAAAACAAGTAGGGAGATTAAATCAGTCATCAAAAACCTCCTAACAAAGAAAAGCCCAGGACCAGATGGTTTCACTGGTGAATTCTACCAAAAATCAAGTAGTTATAAGACTGATCAATTCTGGAGACCTATTGTATAGTACAGTGTCTATAGTTATCGATAATGTATTGTATACTTAAAATTTGCTAAAATGGTAGATCTTATGTTTTCTTGCCCCTCCAAAAGGTAACTATGTGAAGCAATGGTATGTTAATTAGTTTGATTGTGGTAATCATTCTACAATGTATACATGTATACATATGTCAAAACATCACTCTGTACACCATACATACATATATATATATATATATACCATTTCTATTTGTCAGTTTTACCTCAATAAACCTGGGAAAAAATTAAAAAATACTTAAGAGGAAAGAAAAGAAAGTATAAGAAGGAAAAGCCATGATATGATTGGTAAATCTGGACAAATCATGAAAGAGGTTGTATGGCATAGTTAATAGTATGGGTTGAATTCTTTAGGCCAGAGTTGTTCAGTTAAGTATCTTCAGAGACCATATTGAAAATCTGATTCTGTGAAGTTGGCAGTAGTAATCAGTATTGTGTAGGGGGGATGCTGAACCGCTGGAGACCTAGATCATTTCTTGCTCAAAATTCTCCAAGTTCAAGTGAGTTTAAAAATGCTGTACTAGCCATCAAAATTTTCTTTGGGACAGATTTACTCAAAAGCCAACAGATTGTATTCCCTGCATGGGGCTCTAGATAGCCACTGAAGAACTTCAGTGATGATGATCTGAAGAAGTATAAATTTCTATAATCACTGCTTTGTCATTTTAGCAGGATACTCTAAGAAAGAGAAGGAATGAGACAATGTATTTTGAATGTGTTGAATGTGTTGCATTGTGCAAGGCACAGGGGAAAACTCAATAAATAGTAATATCTTTCTTCTTTTTTACCCTTTCTACCAATCAGTGACTGTACAGAAAAGAGAAATCAGCATAAGGGGAAATATATCTTGATGGTAAGAACTGTAGCACTTTTCCAACTGCTGTAAGAAATTACCACAAATTTTGTGGCTTAAAAACAACAGGAATTGGGCTTCCCTGGTGGCACAGCAGTTGAGAGTCCGCCTGCCGATGCAGGGAACACAGGTTCATGCCCCGGTCCAGGAGGATCCCACATGCCGCGGAACGCCTGGGCCCGTGAGCCATGGCCTCTGAGCCTGCGCATCCGGAGCCTGTGCTCTGCAACGGGAGAGGTCACAACAGTGAGAGGCCCGTGTACCGCAAAAAAAAAAAAAAAACAAAAACAAACCCCCCAAAACAGAAATTTATTCTCTCACAGTTCTTCAGTCCAGAAATCTGAAATCAGTTTTATTGAGCAGAAACTAAGGTTTTAGTTGAGGTGTTCTCCCTCAGGAGTTTCTAGGAGAGAAGCTGTTCCTTTCCTCCTTCACCATTTGGTGGCTGTCAACATTCCTTAAGTTGCAATTACATCACTCAAATCTCTGTCTTAGTGGTTACATTTTCTCTCTTGTCAATTATCCCTCTTATAAGGATATTTAGGGGCCATTTATATAGTCTAAAATAATCTTCTCAACCCCAAAACTTTAATTTGATCACATTTTATGTGATACATGGTAGTATTAATAGGTTCCAGGTGTTAGGACCTGTTTATCTTCTGGGAGCCTAGTATTAGTATTAGACCACCACAAGTAAGAAATAGCTTTTTGGGCAAGTTGTTTCTGGAGTCTGATTTAGTCAGGGTTCTTCAGAGAAACAGAAACAATAGGAAATAGATAGATAGATGGAGCTATAGCTATATAAGGATATAAATAATAGGAGATAAATATATATATTTATAGGAGATATATATATATATATATATATATATATATATATATATATATATATATATATATATATATATGGATTGGCTCACATAGTTATGGCAACTGAGAAGTCTCAAGATTTGCAGTCTGCAAGCAGGAGACCCAGGGAGCTGATGGTGTAGTTTCAGTCAATGACCAAAGCCTGAGAAGCAAGAGCAGCAGGAGAGCCAATGGTTTAAATTCCAATCTGAGTCTGAGTCCAAAGGCAGGAGAGGCCTGATGTTCCAGCTCGAAAACAGACAGTGAGAGCATTTCTCTTTCCTCTGTCTTTTTGTTTTATTCCGGCCTTCACCAGATTGGATGAAGCCCATCCACATTGGGGAGGAAATCTGCTTTACTTGATCTATTGATTTAAATATTAATATCACCCAGAAGCACAGACACATACAGAAAAATGTTTAACCAATATCTGCACACCTCACAGTCCAGTCAAGTTGAAACATAATATTAACTAACTCAGGAGTCTAAATCATTATTTTAGAGGAAGGCAATACTACTTATAAACTGAATTATTTTTAGGTTGCTGTACATCACCTCATCACTTGAAGCATTGTTATCAATAGCTACTTTAAATGTTTATAGATATTAAAGAAGGTGAGAAAAGGGGTGCCCCATGTGTAACATATCATAGCAAAGTAGGCACAGTACATTATTTACCTTAGATTTCTCCCAAGACTAGGGATTGTAGGAGAAGCTACAAATACGAGTTTGGAAATAAAATTTAAATATTCAGAGTAGAACTCAAATATCAAATCTTTTCCCTACCCTATCCTTGTGATTAAATCACTTATTCTTACCTCACTGTAGACCACTACTCTCTACACAACATAATATCCTACCATTCCAGTAGAAAACAACTACTGGACTTGGAAACAACTTTTTCTTCTACTTCTCAGCTTTACTATAAGATGCAGATATGTTTGAATTTAGAAGTTTGTAGTAACCCAACTTTCAAAATCTCAACTTATTTTATGGTAGAATAAATACTACAGTTACCTATAAACATTCCCATATAATAAAATGCTCAAGGTTATTTGCAACTATGGTAATTTACATCACCTGGTTGTGATGTTTCTGACGCCTAGTTGACAACTCTAATGCATGGAGTTTTAACTAAATGGGCAATCTGTTTGTTTTTCCCTCACACAATGGTAGAAATGGCCCCACTCTGCATGACAGCCTATCAGAGCTTCCCTAGTTTTACCTGGTCACTGGGAGTGCTGAGAATCCAGACTGTTTGGTATTCATACAAGGGATTGTTTCCACTATTCACCACATTTTAATAAACACTGTAGTTGGCATTTTAATTAATAATGGGGAAAAACAGTAAGTGCTGAAGAATTGCAGAATCCATGTGATTTACAGAGGGATCCATAGAAAACTGTAAGATAAAATTATAGGTAAAATAAAGGAAGTCTTCATTTTAGTTTATTTCCATAAACTGTTAATAATCTTTCCACTCACAGTTTATGGAAAGTTTAATATTGCAGCTGTCCAGGCCTAATTATTCCAGTCTCTGTGGATTTACAAAACATCCATATAATAGAGTAAGAAGGCAAGTGGAAAGACAATAAAACTCAAACATTCTTCTTTATCTTTATTCCAGATATATAACAAAACCCTTCCATTGTGAAGAATTATACAAATTCAGTAAAGAATTTAAAACAGAAAACTCTAGTTTCAGTATCACATAAACAATCTTAATAAATAAAATAGAAATGAATATCATTAAACAACTAACTACGATCAAAATAAGGGAAAAAATGCAGAATAAAAATATGAAAGTGAGAGAAATTTAAATCTGTACATTATGAATATTTAGAAATTATCAGCTACTATAATTACATATTAAAAGTTGATGATATATATTTTACTACAACAGATGGAATATAGCATCAGTCATAGCTTATTTTAAAATGGTTTTGGAAGCACAAATATAGTGATATCAAAATTGTAAGGCCAACTGGCCCGAGGCAGGGGAACACAATCAGATTCACAGGTTGCATCAGACCGAAATTCTCCCCACCACCCAGTTCCAGAAACTGCCCTGGAGACATTCCGGACCACCCAGTTCCAGGAACTGACCTGGAGACTTTGAACCCAGGCCAGCCTTCCCGCCTTTCGAGGGGCGGGACTAGCAGACAAAACTAAAATTAGATGATGACATCACAAAATAAGAACTTACAGAACTTGATTTAATGCTGCCACTGTCTTGAAATACTTAATATTTTTTTAACATAGGGCCCCATAATTTCATTTTGTACTGTGCCTCACTTAATTTTAAGACTGAATGCTTTCTTCCTAGGATCAAAAAAAGGCCAGGATGTCCAATCTCCTCATTTCCACTTCAATATTGTACTGGAGGCCTAGCTGGAGAGAAAAAAAAGAAAAGTAAAATTGTCTCTAGTTCTTAAGTAGAAAAGCCTAAGAAAGAACTATTTTAAAATTATTAAAATTGTTAAGTCAGTTTATCATTCTGGCAGATAAAAGGCCAATATAAAAAAATCATTTGCATTTCTATATGCTAGCAACAAACAATTTGAAATGGAAGTTCTTAAATTATCATTTAACTTGGTGTCTAATATAAAATACTTAGTAATTAATTTAACAAAAGATGTGTGTACCCTATACATAGAAATGTATGAAACATTATACAGGGATATTAAGGAAATCTTAACTGAATAAAGAAATAAACCATGTTTATGAATTAGAATACTCTTGTTGTAATAACAGTTCTCCTCAAATTGATTTATAGGTTAAATTCCAATAAAAACCCCAAGAGGTGTTTTTTTTTTTTGCCTTTTAGAAATTGAGATACTGACTAAAATTTATAGGAAAAAATACCATCTAGAAAGACCAAAACAATTTTTAAAGCAAAATTCAAGGATTTGTACTACTTGATTTTAAAACTTAATGTGAAGCTGAAAATGTCGTATTGATGCAAATAGTAATAAATACATCCACTATATAGAATAAAGAAGCCAGAAAAAGAATCAACACTCACCGTCAGTTATTGTTAACAGAAGAGCGAAAGCTATTCAATGGGGAAAGGAATTGTCCATTCGACAAATAGTGCTGTAACCACCAAGTATCTGTTTGGGGTTGTAAGTGTGTAATATTGACCGCTACAAAAATATTAATGGAAGATGGATCATAAACATAAAAGTTAAAGCTGTACGCAAAAAAAAAAATAAAATAAAAAAATGTTAAAGCTGTAAAGACTCCACAACTAAACACTGGAAAACATATTTGCCACCATGAGGTGAGTAAAGATTTCTTAGGACACATGCTAAATATAAAAGAAAACATGATGATGATGGGCTTCCCTGGTGGCAGAGTGGTTGAGAGTCCCCTGCCGATGCAGGGGATACGGGTTTGTGCCCCAGTCCGGGAAGATCCCACACGCCGCGGAGCGGCTGGACCTGTGAGCCATGGCCGCTGAGCCTGCACATCTGGAGCCTGTGCTCCGCAACGGGAGAGACCACAACAGTGAGAGGCCCGTGTACCGCAAAAAAAAAAAACAAAAAAAAAAAACTTGATGAATTGGACCTCATCAAAATTAAAGCCTCTACTGTTGAAAAGATAGTATTAAACAAGTTAAAAAACAAAACAAGCCATAGACTACAGGAAATATTTACAACAAATATATCTAACAAAGTCTTCATGCTTAAAATATGTAAAGAACCTCTACAATCCAATCACAAAAAGAAAAATATAGTTTTTAAATGACCGAAACACTTGAACATATATTTCATGGATATAACCTATATCTCAATTGTCGTGTGGTTTCATGATATACATTTGCTAAAACTCATTAAATTGTATAATTAAAGGCTGTGCATTTCATTGCATTTAATTATGCTTCAGTAAAATTGATTAAAAACAAAAAAAGGAGAAAATGTCCCTAAAATCCCACAACTGTTGAAAATATGTAAATTTGTCTGTATTTTTTCCACACTTCATCTACATGTTTACCTTGTTTGCCTATCTATAAAACGTATTTTCTGTTGCTTTCACTTCCTATTAATTGAGAAAGAAAATAAAACATTTCTCATAGTTTTAAGTTTGTTTTTATGACAATGGTTTATTAGTATTTCTACTGCTAATAGTCATTGCCATCATTTACTCAGTATCTCTTATTTTTCTGGAAATGCATAAGATAATTTGCATGCATTACTTTATCTTAATCCTCAGCTTACTTTTAGAAAAAATATTACCCAAAACAAGCAACAGTTATAATGACTTTCATTCTTTTTTCTTTTAAGAATTAATGCATTTAAAATTATGCATTTGCTGCTGAAAAAGAAATACGGCCACTTTCTAATAAATAGAGCTATACTATATTTTCATTATTCATATTTTCTTCATATTTAGTGCCATTTTTTTCCTCTCTCTCTTTTTTTTTTTTTGAATTATAAGAGTAATTGTTTCTAAGTGTATCGATTTCCAAGTGGAGGTGTATTGGCTAGTATTGTTAGTTGTAAACAGTAGAATCTACTTTAGCTAGTGTCAAGAGAAAGATATGAATGAAGATATCTTATAGAATTTTGGGGAGGGATGAAGAAATAAACTGTAAACTAAACTTCTGAAGGAATGATTCTTAAAGGTTTATCATAGAACTGGTCTGCTGAAGGATTGCTGCCTCTCCAATAACTAGGAAGTTGTTAGTTCAAGATACTGTTACCGCTGCTTCAGGCTCCATGGATACTGCCTCTTTCCCAAGCAGAAACCCCATTACTGCCCCTGATTGCAGGAAATAACCATAAAACGGATATCCTTCTCTGATTTATCCTTCTCTGCCTGTTTTTCCTCACGTGACGTTTTCCACATCAAAGTAAGTGAGTTCCATGAGTATATCTGATTAGCACAGCCTAAATCACAGATATGCATTCTGATGGCAAATGAAACTGGAAATGCAGGAGCTTCATTCACTCATCCATTCATTCATTCATTCATCCTCCCATTCAGTTAATTATATTCTACAATAAGGATAGAGTAAGGATAATCATCAAAATGTAGTGGGAAAACTAAAACAGAATTTAGGCAGTGGTGGATAACAAATTCACATATTTAGTAGAGTTGGATCTTCATATTTTAACTTTTGTCTTTAAATATCCCCCCCAAATTATCTGTACTATTTAGTTCTTTAATTTTATAATTTATTGAGGCTTTCTTCATGACTGATGCATGAATAATTTTTAATACCCCATAAGTGCTAAAAATTGCATATGAATTTTGTCAGGTACAACGTTTGACACATACACTGACAACTTATCGATCTTCCATATCTATCATTTGTCATAAGCCACATTCAAAGGTGACCTCCGTTGCCTTCCAATCACTGATTGGATGTTTTGCATTGTTCATCAGTTGCCTGAAAAGTCATTTCCCTCTTTATTTAGATTGTACTATTCATACCTATAATTTTATCCTTACATACTCCTCAACTCCCCTGCACACTTTTCTATCCAGTGTTCTCACATGGTAAAATCCAAATGATTGTTAAACCCTTTTCTCTATTAATTCAGGGATCATACACAAGCAGCTGAATCTATCTAGAGAAATGCTAAAATCAGGATAACAGATCTCATTTTCCATTTATGCCCATGAACATCAAGTGTGTCCTCAATACTTTCAGCAATTCTGTTATGCATCCCTTATCAATTCATTCTCTCAGTCTCCCAGATTGCAATTTCATAACTTCTGGTCCTCAAACCTCTCACAGGATGATCTTGAATTTGAGTATTTGGCTGAGAAATTGAAACATTTTAGAATAAAACTTCCTTGCTTTGCCACCCAGCAACCTCCCAACTTCATGACCACATATTCTGCCTTCCCTCTTACAGAATTAACGTGCATCCCTGCTCCTCTTTAAAGGCAGTCTGTTCCTTTGCTCTATTTAAAGGGTTGGTACCTATAACATCTGTTTTTCTACCACAATATCAAATTCTTCTCTACTGTATCATTTCCAGAGGCACACAGACACATCATTATATCTCCAATCTTATATTTAAAAAAAAAAAAATGTGTTTTCTCCTATGTACCCATCTAGCTAACCACCATTCCATTTATTTGCTTCCTTTTGAAGGAAAGTTCTTGCAAGAGATGTTTAAGTTTGCTGTCTCCTGTTCCTCTCCTAGGTTCTCTTCGCCTAATCAAGCTTTCATTTTCACTACATTACTAAGCCATTCTCAGAGATGCATATGCTGTAAAATCAATAAATTATAAATGTCAGTGTAAGCAACTCCTTTGCCCCTTTTCTGTTTGTTCATCCCTGTTTTCCTTAGACCTTAATCATAAAAATGAGATCATTAGGCAACATTTAACTTAGCGCCTTATTTCTACTTTTCTAAATGTCCATAATACCTTACCTAAACTGTTGATTCCTTTCCTAGAAGAATTAAGTAATTAAAGAATGATCATCTACCCCTAGCTTCCCTTAGTAAATTTGCAGGTTGACCCTGTGGGTGCAGTGGACCATGTGGGCAAGAGAACATCCAATTGCAGGCAGACCATGCAAACAAGACAGCGTCCCAGGGAAGATCCAGATAAGTCAGCAGGCCTGCACGCAATGGAAAAAAGAGAAAGAATCCAATGTCCTGCTTTAATGATTAACTGAACTTGTTTCTCCTTTTTCCCTTTAAAATTGTCATGGGTGAGCAGAATCTTTGGAATTGGTCTCTGTACATAAGTCCACCTTCTTCCCAGATTGCTGGCTTTTCTGAAAAAGCACCTCTCTTCTCTACTGAAGCTTGCCCCTCAATTTATTGGCTGTTGAGTGGCGAGTGGCTGAGCCTGCGTTCCATTACATCAGGGCCCCCTGCTTTCATCAGCCCCTGTCAGCACCCTGGGAGGGCCCTAGCAATGTTTTCACATGGTCACATGTTACTGCTGTTGTTGTTTTAATTTGTAAAAGAAAGATACTACCCAGCCCACACACCTTTCCTTCTTGCCTGAGTCATTAAAATGAACTGCTTATTAGTCTTCCTCAGCCACTCTGCTGTTTCCCCCAGTCAAGCATCCACAGAGAAAGAAACATCTTTGTGAAATATAAAGTAAATGAGGTCTCTCCTGTGAAAGGTTCTAAAAGACTAAAGGTTTACACAGTAGCCCTTACTGGACCTTAGCCCCCAGTCATTCCTCTGCATTCTTCTAAATAAACACAAATTGTCCAACCCATGGCTACTAAACCAGAACCCCAGTCTTGTTGCTCCTGTATCCTGTCCTGTGACTCACTCAACATAAATTTTCCCATACCTTCTGAGATTTGAACTGTAACAAATTCTCAAAGAAACTGACTTTTCCTATCTATTCTATAATATCTTTAGTTTCATACCCACCCAGGGCACTCTCTTAGAGTTACTCTCACATTGTAATATTTTATAAAACCTTGTGCTTATGGGCCTTTGTCAATTTTCTCCTCTCACACCCATACACTCAATTCTCTCTTGTGGATTCCCATAACACTCAGAAAATAAATTAACTGATTAATTAATTAATGGATTACAAGATTGCTCATAACCTTTCCTACCATTCATTCCTTGCTCACTGTTAGCTACTTAGGCCTACCTTTTTCTCAGATAAAACAGGATTGTTCCCCCTGATGGCCTTTATTCCTGTGGTTTATTATGTCTGGAAAATGCTTGCCTCATAGCACTAGTATATTTACATGACTTGTTGTCTCACATATTTTTAGGCCTTTTATCAAATGTCACCTCCAGGGAAAAACCATATCTTAGCGATCTATCCATGGTAGTAGTATCAACCTTGTCCTGCCCTTACCTGTGACTCTTTCTACTACCCCGTGTATTGCTATCATAATATGTAATATTATGTACCCTTATATTTAATGTTTGATTATTTAATGTTTTCCTTCCATTAACAGAGAAGAACCATTAATTAAGAAACATTTTTGGCATCTTCATCAATCATGTTTGTATTTCTATCATTTGATTTTCATAAATAAATAAAAAGTTAATATCATCTGACATTAAAAGGTTTATAACAAATATTTTTATATTTGAATTGAACCCTTTACTCAGAGTGGCAACAAACTCCCATGGATGAGATTATAAAGACATAAAAACAATGGATTTCCACTGTCCATATGGAACAAGATATCCAGAACATGGGCAGAGAATGAGAGAATCATTCTGATAGCTTCTGTATACCACACTGTGGTATGCTGAAATAAGGTCCACTAAAGAGGCCTGCACCTTAATTCCCAGGAACCTGTAACTATGCTAATTTACATGGTAAAATGGATTATACAAAAGTGATCGAATTCAAGGATGTTGCAATAAGGACATAAACCCAGATTATCCGCATGAGTTCTAGCTAATCATATGAATTCTTATAAAAGGGAGGCAAGCGTGTCAGGGGCAGAGGGAGATGTGACGACAGACACAAAGGTCAGAGAGAGAGATTGAAAAATGCTTCCCTGCTGTGTTTGAAGATGGAAGAAGGGGCCACAAAAGAGGAATGTAGGAGGATTCTAGAGGCTGGAAAAGACAAGGGACAGATTCTCCTCTAGAACTTCCAAAAAGAACACAGCCATGTCGACATGTTGATTTTAGCCCTATAGATAAGACCCATTTTCAGACTGCTGACCTCCAGAACTGTACGACAAGAAACTGGGTTGTTTTAAGTCACTAATAGCAGGAAAGGGACATGAATACAGATGCATAGCAGTTCTCATACATAAAATGGCTCATTCCTTTTTGATGCATGAGGTCTAGAATTCTCATCTCTTCATTGATATGGTGGATGATATGATAGTTTTGAAGGCCTCTTTTTATCTGTAGATTGTATGGCTTGTCTTTGATCATCCACTCACTTTAGACTTTTCTCACCTTATGAGAGAGCTGTCTCTTTTAGAATACATCCATTTTGCGTTACGAAGTGTATTTTGTTTTTTAAGTAGAGTTTAGTCCTTAACAATTGTACCTTGATTATATGTATTGGATCTAGATTAAACCATTATACTTTATCATCTTTGTATTTACATTTTATCAATTTATTATCTTCTTTATGCTCTGCATCTATATCTCCTTTCATTCCAACCTTCCTTTTTCCTTCTTTTACTCTCTATGTCATATTAGTCTCTACTCTTATAAATTAAGAAACTATTTGTAAACCTGTAGTCCCTCCTGAATTATATTAAGAATCTTTTGTTTATTCATGGAGTAATTATTTTAAAATCAGCCATTTACATTTTTCAAAGAACTTTTACATACATCATTTATTCGATTCTCCTAAAAAACTAGAATGCAAGTAGGGAAGACCTCATTATTTCCATTCTATAGACTTCTAGAAGTCCTAAGCCCCATCAAGCTTCCTTCTTTATCATCACTGCCTTCACTCTCAACCAATTGTCTCAAGAGCAGAGAAAGACAATGGTACAATGAAGGTCATGGAAAAATCTTCATTACTTTGTTATATTGTCACTTATACACTTATATGTGAATTATAATTTGTTACTTTAAAATAAATCGGCCCTTGGTGGTAGTGCTGACTCTGATGTGACTTTAGCTTGAGGACTGGTAGAGGAAATTGCATAATAACAGTGAAAATGTACCAGAAACTAAATTATGATGGAGTGGTCAGGATAAGCAGAAATAAGACCTACCCTAAAGTTGCTAATGGATAATTTTGCCATTAAGTCATTTTACTTACTTACTCTGACACATTCTCTGACACATAATGTAAATTGAACATCTGTTCCTCATTTTTAACCAGAAAAAAAAAAACAAAAAACAAAAAACAAAACATCAAATTGTGTTTGAAGGGAAAGGCACATATTCTTAGGGAAAATATGTTTTAACATAATTTTTAGGAAACTCTGATATCCCAATTTCAGATACTGATACAATTATAGACAGGCCAGGGTTGTAATAACTGGTGTCAGATCAACAGTATAATATTTTTATTCTTCTTTCACTCAAGTAAGAAGAAAATTAAACAGAATTTATTGAGTGCCTGTGAATGCTAGGTATTGTACTGAGAACATTTATGTATGTTCTCATTTAGTCTTATCCCAGTAAATCAGGTATTTTTATAATATTTAATATATTATTTAGAAAACTACGATTAAAACACACACACACACACACACACACACACACACACATTTTAAAATGACCAAGAACAAAATACACAGTAAGCGTAGTATTTCAAATCACAGCTTACAGAATCAGGCTCATATAGAAGACAGGAAGGTAATATTAGATTTGTCTTGTTACAATATAAAATTTAATTCTGAAAAATATAACCCTCCCCTGTTGTAATGGTTCTCAAAGTGTGATCAGCAGAATCATCATCACAAGGGAACTTAGTAGAAATGCATGCTATTGAGTCCCACCCTAGACCTACTAATTGCAGTAATCTGTTTTTAACTAGGGGTCTTGGTGATTCTGGATGCCTCAAGTTTGAGAAGCAATGCCCTAGTCTTTGCCTCTCTGTTTCATTCTTTTTTCCTTTTACCCTACAAATGCACTTTGTCAAATCTTCCATAGAGCAAAACCCTCACTAAGTAAAATTGTATTTTGTTTCCTGGGTTATATTTTCTTCTAGATGGATCCTTGATTTCTCTAGACCTTCTTTTGGCCTCAACATATTGTGTCAGAATCTTATTCCTGCCTTTCCACATTGCTGAGAACCATGCTTTCTTCCTCCTATGAGCTCCAGTTTACAAGTTAAGTATGCTTTGTTATATCCATCTTTGCAGGGTATGAGAAGGGAGTGGGCAGTTAAGGGAAAGCTCGATTGGATCTTTGGACAGTCATAATTGATCTATGTGACTTTTGTGATTTCTTTAAATGTTTCTTACTAGGGATGAAAATGTAGAGTATCTTATTTTGTAAGGAATGGGGATGTTGCACGTGGACTATTATTTACCCAATTCAGTGTAGGATCCTGGAATCATTTTTTTTTTTTTTTTGTGGTACATGGGTCTCTCACTGTTGTGGCCTCTCCCATTGCGGAGCATAGGCTCCAGACGCACAGGCCCAGCGGCCATGGATCACGGGCCCAACTGCTCCATGGCATGTGGGATCCTCCCGGACTGGGGCACGAACCCGTGTCCCCTGCATCGGCAGGTGGACTCTCAACCACTGCGCCACCAGAGCAGCCCACTGGAATCATTTTTAATAAAATTAATTGCAGTGGGCATATGCTAAGGTGACTCCCAAAGATTTTCACTTTCTGGTGTTCACACCTTCGTTAAATTATTTTTCCTTGGGTTTGAACAACCAATGGAAGATGGCAAAGATGATAAGATGTCACTCCCACGATTAAGTTTGTTATAAACAATTTCCTCATAACCCACTGGAGCTAGAAACTCTTCTTCTGTCTTGAAGTAAAAGGCCATTTGGGATAGTCTATGTGGCAAGGAACTTTGGGAAGGCTAAAGGCAAACTACAGTCAACAGCCAGGAAAAAGCTAGAGACCTCAGTCATATAGCAACAAGGAAATCTGTTCTGCACACAACCTGAAAGAACTTGGAAGTAGATTCTTTCTCACTTGAGCCTCCATATGAGAATACAGTCCAGCCAACATCTGCCTTGCAGACAGTGAGACCAACTCTGATTAGAAGATCCAGCAAAGCCATGCTAAACTGATTTATCAAATCTTTGAGATAATATATCCAAGTTATTTTAAGCTGCTATTTTGAAGCAATTTTATTACACACCAATACAAAATTAATACACTATTCTTCCGTGATTTTCAATCCTTGTTTCGCTTTTCCCTGGCAGCAGCCTATGAAGGGAAAAGACAAGGAGAACTTGAAAATGTGGGCCACACTGTTCCTAATAGGGTCTTATCTCTCTCTTCCTCCCAGGTTGCCCAATTCTGCAATAGTGCACATCTTGTTTAGTTTCTCTTTAGGTTCAGTCCTGTTTTGGGCAGAAATAATTATCTCTGGAAAATCACAGTGATGTTGACTGGTCTCTTTCTCATTTTTCTCACATAATGGGAAAAATAAATCCCAAAACTTGGGAATGTCCCCACCTGATGACTGTGCAGTGATTGATGACTTCTTTCTTTCCAGAGGTTTTCAGATCTTTCCTACTGGCTTCCTAATCTTCTCCTCAGTCTACTTTTCTCCAAATATGAAGCATTTGTGAAATTGTGTCCCACTGGCTTCACTGCACTGCTTCTGGGAAGGCTGAGGTAGAAACTAAGACTTTATTATTGCTGTATTTTTCTTGTTTTCTCCCTGGTTACCACTTAAAAATAAATTATGGCATAACACTGTGACTCTTTCTTAGTTTCAGTAATATAGGTATTGTTTGCTAGTTTCCATCTTAATTTTTGTTCAGTTTTTTAGAAGAGATATATTTTTTGAAATATTTTATGTCCTTAAAATCCTCTTGTCCTTGGCTTCCCTGATAACTGAATCAATAGGTTTCAACGCTACAAGGAAAAGATAAGTTATCAGCTAGAGAAACAAAATCATTCTCAACTTTGACTTTTATTTCTTCTTTACTCCTTGCAAAGCAATAGTTTTGAAATCCAGGCTTAACTTAAAAAATAAAATAAAAGGTTTTACACATTCCTTGAGCTACCACTAACCTATCAAGGACAATGTTTATATACTGCATGCTTCCGCTTATCTGAGGAATCTAAAACTAACTCAGAGAAGCAGAGATTAGAACGGTGGTTGCCAGAGGTTAAGGGGAAGGAAATGGGGAGTCATTCAATGGGTATAAAATTTTAGTTATGTAAGATGAATAAAGTCTAGAGAGCTGCTTTACAACATAGTGCCTGTAGTTAATAATACTGTATTGTGCACTTAAAATGTGTTAATGTACAGCATAGGGAATACAGTCAATTATATTATAATAACCTTGTATGGTGACAAATGGTAACTAAACTTGTGGTGACCATTTTGAAATGCACATGAATATTGAAGCTCTATGATGTACGTATACCTGAAACTAATATGTTATTGTATACAATTTATAATTCAATGAAAATAAAATGTGTTAAGAGGGTAGATTTCATGTTAAGTGTTCTTACCAGGAAAAACAAAAACAAAAGCAAAGGGGCGCAAGGGTACTTTTAGAGGTAATAGTTATGTCTATTACCTGGATTTGGTGATAATTTTATAGTTGCATGTGTATGTTCAAACTCATCAAATTGTATACATTACATATGTGCATTTTTTGTATATCAATTATACCTCAATCAAGTTAATTTTTAAAAAGCAGTGCTCATGTACTTGTATGTCACCTTTTCTAAGTGTCCGTGTTTCTTAAAGTGTAGTCTCTGGACCAGTAGCATTAGTATCACCCTAGAACTTGTTAGACATGGAAATTCTTGGGCTTATTCCCAGAACTATTGAACAAGAAACTCTGGGAGTGAGACTTAGCAGTCTTTGATTCATTAAGCCCTCCAGGTGATTCTGTTGCACAGTACAGATTGAGAACAGCTACAATGAAGATAGGTGATGAAAGAGAAGGTAGATAGAGTTAAGTGATGATGTACATATAGGAAATCACTGGAAAATGCAAAAGGCCAATTTCCACCTCTCTAGCCTCAGAGACAGTGGGGAAGGAGAAGTGAGGAACTGTAACTAGCAGAAATATCCAAATATATGTGGGGACCCTGAAAATATTGGAGCCTGTGGCCTATTTTCCTGGGCATTGCCTAGACTTTGGGTGGGATACAAGTCTTAGGAGAAGTTCCACATTTACTTAGTGCTGTTTCAAATGGTTCCAGAGCAATACAGTGTGGTTGGCAGAAGGGAACTCGTGAGATAGATCACATGGGATAACGCTGCTGCTACTCCATGGCTTGTCCACAGTATGCAGGACACAGATTTTCCTTTTTTACCCACATAGAATCACATAAATATGGAAAGGACTGTCATGGACCTTCAGTTGGGAAGAGGATGCCATGTGTGGAAAACCTAATGAAAAGAGATGATGACAAGTGATTGACAAATATCTGGTCAATTATCAGCTGTGTGGGGCACCAGAACATACCCAAAGACCAGGCAGGACCTGGTATTTCACAAGAGGGGTCAGTGTGAGAGGAGGCTGCTGCCTAGACATAAGTGAGCTGCTTAGCTGGAGCCTCCAGAGAAACACAGGGTTTTCCCTGCCTCCCTCCTGCCTATAGTCACGGTGAAGACTCATTTCCACTACATTCAGGCACCATATTGTGAAAGAAGAGAGGGGAGAAGGGAGAACTCTTTCTGAGAGGTTGATTTCTAATTGATGCAATACTTAATGAAAAAGGGAAAATCTTCAAACAAAAGGGATATTTCAATCAGTGATCACTGATTTATCATTGAGTGACAAGTTTAAATACCTACTTCATAATCCCATATCCTCCTCCTAGTTGAGGTATAGGTGAATGAAAGAAACAACATCTGTTATAGAAAATAACGCTTCATTTTTTAGTAACTTAATATAAACTTGAGTTAAATTTTCAATCTCACTGGATGTTGTTAATTTTTAAGAATAAGGATTTGAGATTCAACTTTTTTCTGCCATCTTAAGGTAGATATTAGAATACTTTCATTTACTCTGCTTCTCAAGGACAAAACATAAAGTTTTTATTTTTTCATTTTAGATGAAGTGTTTTTAATCTTTGTTATATTTTATGCAGTTGATCCAGTTTTAATCTAAATGAAAAAAAATTAAAAACTATCATTTGAGAAAAAGAAATTTTATTAAGACACATACTGAGTGCATATGTTTCCCCAGGTTTTTTATTTAATTTTATTTTTAGGTGATTTGTCTTGAATACACACTGTACATGTTACCATGATATCTAACTATAGATTCCTTGATGGCAACCTTGATTATTGCAAATATATTTTCAGAACAGTGATGAAATGAATTATTCTGCCTCTACCTGCAACACCAGAAAGTTCTTTCCAGGGTGACATGGAGATTACATGGTTAAGTTCAGGGCTTTGACTGCATTCTTCTGGTGTGTAGATGTATGAACAACCTGTGGTGGGTTGAAGGAAGTTCCACATATGATTTTTGGAAATGTGAGAAGAAAAGAATGTTGATTTCATGTGTTTGCTTCATTCATTAGAAAAAAAATGATTACTTTATTATTGCTATTTTAAGCTCTAGGGACCTCGAGATGGGGGCAGGGGGAGATGGTAGCTTCTCTCAAGTAACTTGCTCACAATACAGTTCAAAGACAAAATGTAAATGATAATGAAATAAATAATAATTTCTAAAAATGGAAATATATTCAAAGAATAGTTTTGTCATTGGAGAAAGATACACTGAGTTAGTCTGGAAGTGGTCAAGGCAACTTCATAAAGGTGGTCACATCTGAGCTAAAATTTAATAAAAACAATTCCAGAGGGATAAGCAGGAGAGATATATTCTAGAAGAAAGGATCAGTTTTTCTCTAGATAATACTTCTGAGAAAGATTGGAAATTCAGGGTAAAATACTCCCTTGTAAGCTGAAGTGATAAAACTTTAAGAACCGAAATTATTAAAACTAGAAAAAAAAAAATGTTGTTCTCCATCACTGAAATAAAGACCATGAGAATTACAGTTAATTAAAAGGAGAAACTCAGATACAGTTGGTAAATCCTGGAGTGGATTATGGAGGCTGTTTAATCTCCTTCCTAACTATAGACAAAACTGCCCTTCCTGCTGCTTTTTTAGAAAGAAAGAAACAAATATAAAAAAAAAATTAGGTCAGAATTTGTACTCCTGTCCTATCACAAAATCAGTCACTGTCTTCTAATTTTTGAGCAACAAAGTAATCCCACCAACTAACAGAGAGCATAAGGTGTGTCTCATGATATCAGCACCAGTTGAAACCACAAAAATATCAACTTGTGTAAATGAAGCTTCCTCTCCTCTTAATAAGCCAGAATTTGAAAGGGATACTCTGTGACATGTGCTATTAATATATGGTTGATATATTTTTAAACTGAACTATCCTCCCCTGAGAAATGACAAAGACACTCTATGTGTAGTACATTTTAGGTAATGGCAGAGTTGACCTCATTGACAGAATACTAAATATCCTTAAATTTACTTTAACAGTATTGTGCTATGCTAGTTTCTGTCACATTCTCTGGTTCCTTGCTGACTTTGATTTATCTTAGAAACAATTTCTGAAGCTATAGCCAAGTGGCATTGCTCTGTTCCCCATATGTAGTGCAAGGCCATCAAGCTTGTCCAAAGTGCTAAATACTGTTATGTAAAAACTCTAAAGTTGATTATCAAATTGTACGTTTTCTTGCTCCTTATTTTCATAAAAATGTTAGTTCCAGTGGCAAGTCTCTGAGAAGAAACCCACTATTACCAGAACTCAGGTAAGTTCAGGGTAACTAAAGAGCACATTTTGATTGATAATAGCAATCTTTTAAATTTTAGCTCCTTTGGCTTTATGATGGGTAACAAAACTCATCATTGAGCACAAGTAAGATAAATTATTTCTTCTGCTAGTTCTACATGGAGTGACTAAACTCACATTTAATTGAACTATAGCTATCCATATTCCTTCTCTTTGTGTATTTTCTTTCTTTTTATAAACACAAATATAGTTTTGTTCACTTGTACAAAAGGAACTCATCCTTAATGGTATGACCTTCCCAAGTTAAGTGACTAATGATATCAGAACAATTATAAGTATGTGGTAATTGAAAAAAAAATATCATTGTTAAATGGAACAAGATAGAGAAACTGGCATAAAATGTGCCTTGTGATGTGTGTCCTATTTACACTGTATGAAATAATGTGAAGAAAGAATTTGAGTTGACATGATCTAGAATGAGTTGTTTTGTTTGTTTGTTTGCTGAGGTCCCTGTGGGCTGGCCTGGCTTCCCCATCCTTCCCCTGGCACTCAGAGGAAGATATGGGCACTCTGAGATGTGACAGGAAGAAACAGCTAGGGACTAGACTGCTAAGGGATACAGACCCTTCTCAAGCCAGGATGTGCCACAGCTTCCTTCCAGGCTGCTTAAGGACCACCCTGAGCCAGCAAAGGCTGGAAGTGAGCCCCTACTGCTTAGTCCTGAAGAAAATAGTTCTGTTACTTCTGCTCAAGGCAAATACAGGAACGCAGGCATTATCAGGTGGCCGGCTCCACTGCCCCTTCTCAAATGGATAAACACATCCCCTTACCTTGTTATCTAAAAATAGATTTATGAAAGTCTTTGACTCCCAAAATATAACATTTTATTATTTATGCCAATATTTGTTATAAAAGTTGTATATATGCTGTAACTCTTAGAATACTCTCAACAAAGGAGGCTATGTCCATACATTTTAAATAAAAAGAACTCATTTATGGTTCTGAGTACACTCTGATATTTATTACCTTTCTGACACTTTCTTTTTTGCCTCCTATATAGATGAATTCTACAAATGATCTATATGGTTCAAAAAGATAATGCTTTCTCTATCTCATGTTAGAGATAGCTACCATCTATCTATCTATCTGTCTATCTATCTATCTATCTATCTATGATCTATCTATCATATATCTACCATGTTATCATCTATTTTTCTCTCTCTTTCTCCACTGATAAGACCTTATTGTTTTATACATACACACAAACACACACACTACATCTTTCTTGTTTTTGCTAGATTATTTTTTCTGACAATGATTAAAAATCCATCACAAGCTTTGATTTGTCTATTTTTTCCATACATTTGATAGTTACACTTTCCTGCATTTTGAAGGGATCCTGTTAGATGCCTATATGTGGACTATTGCAATGCTGTCCTCATCATTTTTATCAGAACATAAAATTATTCTTTATTTCTTATAGTGCTTCTCATCTTAAATTCTATTTTGCTTTGAAATTAAATTTGTTATCTAAGCTTTTTCTGAAATTTTTGAAGTCATTTTATTTAAAGTCTGTTTTTTAAATTTCAAAGTATTGAATCTCATGTAATTGTTCAGCCTGAGAGTATCTCCATTTTGATTGTTAAATTTAATCCATTTAATCTCCTATGATTATTGTTATATTAGAATATATTTGCTTTTTTAGCTCATGCTTTACATTTTGCAAATTTTTATTTGTTCCTCCCCTTTTTTCCTTCTTTACTGACTTCAGTTTGATGGAATGCATTGCAATTGCTTGACTGAAAAGTATTCATTTAAACTGCTTGATGTTTCCCTAACAATCATACTTACATTTATTTTTCCATGATCCATTTTTAAATATCTGTAATATTTCCCTAAAGAGTAAATGTCCCTAACACACTCTCAGCTCCTTGTTTCCTTGCCCATATCGATAGCATGTGGGATTTTAATTCTGCTTCTGGATATGAGAGGAAGGTGAGGGATTGTTGCATAGTTTCCTATTGAATTTCTTTCTTTCTTGTCTTCTACTTATTCTCTTGTTTTCCCTCTGTTTGAAACACTCTATTTGAATCTTTTTTTTTTTTTTTGGTTGAGGCACATGGGATTTTCCTTGAGGCATGCAGGATCTTTCGTTGCAGCATGTAGGCTCTTTGTGGCAGCGTGTGGGCATCTCTTTAGCTATGGCATGTGGGTTTTCTCTTCTCTAGTTGTGGCACTCATGTTCCAGGGCACATGGGTTCCGTAGTTGTGGCACGTGGGTTCTAGAGTGGGTGGACTCTGTAGTTTGTGGTACCTAGGCTTCCTAGGTGAGGCACGCAAGCTCAGTAGTTGTGGCACGTGGGCTTAGCTGTCCCACAGCATGTGGAAACCTAGTTCCCCCACCAGGGATTGAACCCGTGTTCCCTGCATTGAAAGGTGGATTCTTTATCACTGGACCACCAGGGAAGTCCCCTCTATTTCAACTTTTCACCTTTCTGGTTCCTATCTTTAAGAGATAGTGAACCAGATATAAAATTATAGGATACAATTTATTTCCCTCAAATCTTTGAAAATATGTTTATTTTCTTCTTTGGACTAAAGCTTTTATTAAGAAATCTGATGTTATTCTAATTCCTGTTTCTTTTATTGTTGTCTGCTTTCCTTTTAGAAAATTTTAGCAATTTCTTTTTTAATTTTGATGTACTTACATTTCACTATAATATATAAACATGTGAATATTTTTCTTGTCTAAGATATTTGGCAATTTATAAAGATTTTCAACCTGATTTCTCTCATATTAGCTTAATTATAGAAAAATCAGTCATCATTTTTTCAAATCTATCATTCCTTTTATTTATTTATTTTTCTCTTATTGGATTTATAATTAGAATTCTTCCTTCCATGTATCCTATTTTTTTGTTAATTTTTAAAACTTTCTAATATTTTTACAGTATTGTTCCTCCTTTTGACAGTACAGCATAACAATTCAGCCATGAGTTATGTATATTCTGCCATGTATCCATATTTGTGTTTTTTTGAACTATTTCATGTATTTCCAATTAGTTTTTATTTATAACTACTCTACGCTCAGGCTTTTGAAAAATTCTCACTTATTCACCCTTCTTCATTAATTCTATTTCATCTAATATGAATAATATTCCTCAGATTCTACAGAGTTTTATTTCCACTCAAAACCCATATTCCCCTAGGTCCACATTGACCAGTCAGTCATGAGAACCCAGGTTAAAGGGCTAAAATCCCAAGTCTAACTTGTAGGGTAACAGGTTCATATTTAACTTTATCAGATGTAAAACGTAATATTCCCATCAAAAATCATTGAGAATTCTGGTTCTTCTGCATACCTAACAGTATTTGATGTGATAGGTTTTTTGTGATTGTTTTGCTTCTTCTGTTTTGCTGTTCTTTGCTTTTTAATTTGTTTTGTTTTGATTTGGTTTTTACTATTCCTTATAAAAAATGTATAATAACATCTCATGGTTTTTGCATTTCCCTAATGACAAATGATGTTCAGCATCTTTTTATGTGCTTATTTGTCATCTGAATATTTTCTCTGCTGAACTGTTTGGTCAAATATTTTTCCATTATTTACTGCTTTGAATAATTTCTTATCAGGTTTTTAGAGTTCTTTATATTTTTAACCACAAATCCCTTATCACATATAAATATTGAAACTATTTTCTCTCAGTTCATGTCTTATCCCTTTATTCTCATAACAGTATCTTTTGAAGTGCAAAAGTTTACAATTTTGATGAAGTTCAATTCCACAATTTTTTCTATTATGGATTGTGGTTTTGTTGTTATATATATAAGAAATATTTATTTAACTCAAGGTTTCAAAGATTTTCCCCTTATGTTTCTTCTAGAAGTTTTGTAGCATTAAGGTTTTGTTTTGTTTTGTTTTTTGGTTTCTTTTAAGTCCATGATCCATTTTAAGTTGTTTTTCTATAAGGTGAGGATTATTTTTTTGTTTTTCATCTAGGTATTCAACTGTTCCATCATCAGTTGTTGAAAAGACTATTATTTTCTTCATTGGATTTCCTTTGTACCAATATGGAAATCAACTAATTACTTATGTGTGGGTTTATTTCTAGATTTTTGTTTCATTGATCTATGTATCTCTCCTTTAGCCAATACCACAGTGTCCTGATTATTGTGTTTAGAGTCAGTCTTAAATTTAGGTAGTGTAAGTCTTCTACCTCTGCACTTATTTTTCAGAATCATTTAGACTATTTTCATAATTTCCACATTAATTTTAGAATCAGCTTGATGATTCCTGTAAAAAATCATTCTGAGATTTTGACTGGAATTGTGCTAAATCAATAGAACAACTTAGGGAGTATCACATCTTAATAATATTGATTTTTATCCATGAACATGGTGTATCTCCCCATTAATTGAGATAATCTTTAATTTCATAAGTGTGTCATAGGTTTCAGAATACTGACTTAGTGTATATTTTGTTAGATTTAATATGTAAGTATAATTTATATGTTATTTTAAATGGTACCAATTTTTAATTTCAGTTTCTTATTGTTCATTGTTTGTCATATATGGAGAAACTTGGGTTTTGCATATAAACCTAATATTCTAAAACTTTCCTAAACACAAATACTAGTTCTAATAGTTTTCTTATAGATTTTTTGGGATTTTTCTATATTGTATTGTCCTGTGAATATAGCTTTATTTTTTCTTTTACAAACTGTATGCATATTATATTTTTTCATGTCTTATTGCACTATGAACATGACATGTTACTGTATAAAAAGTGATGAGAGGTATGTGCTTTATCTTAGGGGAAAAACATTCAGTCTTTTACCATTAAGTATGATATAAATTGTAGGATTTTGTAGATGCCTTTTATCAGATTGAGACATTTAATTCCTGTTCCTAGTTTTCTGAGAGGTTTTCTCATCCCCTTTAAAGAATTTGGCTTTATTTGAGCTTCAGTTTCCTGCTGATTAATTATATTTCCACTCCTGTTCACAGAACCTGTATGCAGTATCCAGTTGTCTACAGCATTATCAGAAAGAGCTTCCCACTGTGACTTTGAGATCTTCCTTTATTTCTAATCCTGAAAATCAGCCTCCACACAGATACACATATATTATTTTGTTGTTGATATTGCTGAACTATGCTCTATGTTTTAAATTATTATATTTTTCCAGTGTCCATGGATGTAAAGCATTAGTTTAAACCTGTATGATATTGAAATCAGAAATTATTATCCTCATTTCACAGGTTCATTTGTCTAGTAACTTATTTTCGGAGGCAAGAAAACTGAGTCCCCAAGAAGTTAAGAAATATATAAAATTCAAATCTACCTTATCTTAATATTTCCTCTTTCTGGTAGTCTATTATATAGATAGTGATGAATATCAAGTTCGTGGAAAAGGCATGACTTCCCAATAATTTAATCTAGGATTTCTAAAATATTTTGGATTTATAAAAAGGGTAAAAATGTTTTGTTAATTTAAAACACTTTCTGATGATTAGTTTTTACCTGTTTCAATCACAATTGAATTAATTTGATGTAAGAGTAACATCAAAAATATACAGAAGATAAAATGATTAGAAGGGATGGTAGAATTTAATGAAATAATGGAGACTGCTAATTAAATAATGGAAATTTAAAATATGTATACTAATACAGAAAGAAATCTTCCCAATAATCATCTATTTTGACAATTAATATCATCATATACCATATACGCTTAGATGATCTTAACTTTAGTTAGTACTGTGAATCAATTTTTTTTAAAAAGAGCCAGACAAATTAAATAAGAGGGAAGGAACAAGTAAGCTGGTTTTTGTTTTGTTTTGAATTAAAGCCAATTTTACCCGTTTAGGTAAAATAAACATCTAGTGCTAGGTACAAATCACTGGTATTTTAAAAATCTGTTATTTATTGTCTTTTGATCATTTTCAGTGACATGTTGCTTTGTATCATGACTTTTAAAGCAATAAAAAATTCAGACTGTCCTTCTGAGGACTATACTTTCAAATATTTTAACATCTTAATGGCTTCACATTGAATCATAAAAATATTTATACATTCATTTTTCAAAGCATTTAGACTATGGAAAGTGCATAATAAGATGTAAAAACAAATTGTGATTACTAGAGCATAATTTTTGTGTGTGTTTATTTATGCATAATGAAAGGAAGAAAAAATGCTTTACTAAAGTGTATTCATAAAGTTGGAGGAAGGGAAATAATTAATAACTTTTTCCCAGTGTGTTATTTACACAAACCTCTTGACAGGATGAAGCAACACGTACAAAATTTCAATTTGTGCTAAGTGTTTTCATATGGTAATGGATGAAATAACTGAATTTAAGAAATTTTCAGATCTGCTACTTTTTATGTCTCCAATATTTTCCAATTGCTCTATCAGTCTTCAATTTATCTTTTATCACCTGAGTGATTAAAGATGGGCTTTATAGTTAATCACTTTTACCTCATAGGCTATTCAGATTGTCATAAGAAACATCAAAAATGGCCTCATGTATTGTCATAAATAGAACTGAATGAGGAGTCAGAAAATTTACTCTGTCGTATAAATGCCAAAGCAAGGCAGTCTTAACATGCACAAGGATTCGGTAGTCATCCAAATAGGTTTATTTGAGAGTCACTCAGGAAAGATCTCTGCTAAACAAGGATTTTGTCCACTCTTTGACACAGTTCCTGAAATTATGGTACTCTGGATTCAGACGTCGGACTTTCTAAAAATTTTCATTTTTAAAAAGCTAATAACCCTGGAAATTAGTTCCCAATAACGTTACTTATCCATTGCTGCTTATGTCAACTAATTTTATTATCAATGATCAAATTCCATCACTTACTAAATATTTTCAATTTGATTGCTGTGGCCCTCCAATATATGAGTCCCACTGTTCTACTAGCTCATTGGTCCCATTCCCAAAATGACAGAATATCTATCTAATCTATTCACATTGCTATAATTCTGGAAGTAATATCTATATATACCCTGTGAAATACTGAAAATAGTCTGTTGCCTTCTCATCCTCAACCATGTTCATACATTTCAGGTATTTTGTTGCTGTTGTTCATAATCTTTTCTTTTTTTTTCTTTTCCTTTTTCTTTATTATATATTACAGGTGTACAATATAGTGACTCACAATTTTTAAAGGTTATACTTCATTTATAGTTACTATAAAATATTGGCTATATTCCATGCATTGTACAATATATCCTTGTAGCTTATTTTATACATAATAGTTTTACTTCTTAGGCCACTACCCTTATATTATCCCTTCACCCTTCCCTCTCCACACTAGTAACCACTAGTTTGTTCTCCGTATCAGTGAGCATGCTTCTTTTTTGTTATATTCACTAGTTTGTTGTAGTTTTTAGATTTCACACCTAAGTGATACCATACAGTATTTGTCTTTCACTGTCTGACTAATCTCACTTAGCATAATGTCCTACAAGTCCAAGTTCATCCATGCTGTTGCTAATGGCAAAATTTTATTCTTTTTTATGGCTGAGTAGTATTTCACTATACATATATAATGAACACACAATATATATATAGGTTGCTTCCATACAAAAACATTAATTTGAAAAGATACATGTATCCCAATGTTCATAGAAGCAGTATTTACAATTGTACAATTGCCAGGCTCAGTTCTTTTTTTTTTTAACATCTTTATTGGAATATAATTGCTTTACAATGGTGTGTTAGTTTCTGCACTATAACAAAGTGAATCAGTTATACATATACATATGTTCCCATATGTCTTCCCTCTTGTGTCTCCCTCTCTCCCACCGTCCCTATCCCACCCCCCTAGGTGGTCACAAAGTACCAAGCAGATCTCCCTGTGCTATGTGGCTACTTCCCACTAGTTATCTATTTTACATTTGGTAGTATATATATGTCCATGCCACTCTCTCACTTTGTCACAACTTACCCTTCCCCTCCGTGTATCCTCAAGTCCATTCTCTAGTAGGTTTGAGTCTTTATTCCTATTTTAGGTTCTTCATGACAAATTTTTTTTTTTTTTTAGATTCCATACATATGTGTCAGCATATGGTATTTGTTTTACTCTTTCTGACTTACTTCATTCTGTATGACAAACTCTAGTCCATTCACCTCACTACAAAAAACTCAATTTCATTTCTTTTTATGGCTGAGTAATATTCCATTGTATATGTGTGTCACATCTTCTTTATCCATTCATCTGTCGATGGACACTTAGGTTGCTTCCATGTCCTGGGTATTGTAAATAGAGCTGCAATGAAAATTTTGGTACATGACTCTTTTTGAATTATGGTTTTCTCAGGGTATATGCCCAGTAGTGGGATTGCTGGGTCATATGATCATTCTATTTTTAGTTTTTTTAAGGCACCTCCATACTGTTCTCCATAGTGGCTGTATCAATTTACATTCCCACCAACAGTGCAAGAGGGTTCCCTTTTCTCCACACCCCCTCCAGCATTTATTGTTCATAGATTTTTTGATGATGGCCATTCTGACTAATGTGAGATGAGATCTCATTGTAGTTTTGATTTGCATTTCTCTAATGATTAATGATGTTGAGCATTCTTTCATGTGTTTGTTGGCAATCTGTATATCTCCTTTGGAAAAATGTCTATTTAAGTCTTTTGCCCATTTTTGGATTGGGTTGTTTGTTTTTTTGTTATTGAGCTGCATGAGCTGCTTGTAAATTTTGGACATTAATCCTTTGTCAGTTGCTTCATTTGCAAATATTTTCTCCCATTCTGAGTGTTGTCTTTTGGTATTGTTTATGGTTTCCTTTGCTGTGCAAAAGCTTTGAAGTTTCATTAGGTCCCATTTGTTTATTTTTGTTTTTATTTCCATTTCTCTAGGAGGTGGGTCAAAAAGGATCTTGCTGTGATTTATGCCATAGAGGGTTCTGCCTATGTATTCCTCTAAGTGTTTGATAGTGTCTGGCCTTACATTTAGGTCTTTAATCCATTTTGAGTTTATTTTTGTGTATGGTGTTAGGGAGTGATCTAATTTCATACTTTTACATGTACCTGTCCAGTTTTCCCAGCACCACTTATTGAAGAGGTTGTCTTTTCTCCACTGTATATTCTTGCCTCATTTATCAAAGATAAGGTGACCATATGTGCGTGGGTTTATCTCTGGGATTTATATCCTGTTCCATTCATCTATATTTCTGTTTTTGTGCCAGTACCATACTGTCTTGATTACTGTAGCTTTGTAGTATTGTCTGAAGTCAGGGAGCCTGATTACTCCAGCTCCATTTTTCGTTCTCAAGATTGCTTTGGCTATTTGGTATCTTTTGTGTTGCCATACAAATTGTGAATTTTTTTGTTCTAGTTCTGTGAAAAATGCCAGTGGTAGTTTGATAGGTATTGCATTGAATCTGTAGATTGCTTTGGGTAGTAGAGTCATTTTCACAATGTTGATTCTTCCAATCCAAGAACACGGTATATCTTTCCATTTATTTTTATCATCTTTAATTTCTTTCATCAGTGTCTTATAATTTTCTGCATACAGGTCTTCTGTCTCCTCAGGTAGGTTTATTCCTAGATATTTTATTCTTTTTGTTGTAGTGGTAAATGGGAGTGTTGTCTTAAATTCACTTTTAGATTTTTCATCATTAGTGTATAGGAATGCCAGAGATTTCTTTGCATTAATTATGTATCCTGCTACTTTACCAAATTCATTGGTTAGCTCTAGCAGTTTTCTGGTAGCATCTTTAGGATTCTCTGTGTAGAGTATCATGTCATCTGCAAACAGTGACAGCTTTACTTCTTTTCCAATTTGGATTCCTTTTATTTATTTTTCTTCTCTGATTGCTGTGGCTAAAACTTCCACACAATCTTTTCTTTATTCAAGTTACAAAAGTATAGATATCCAGTGGAGGTGTTTGATGATTTAGTGAAAATCATGAGGATAAGTTCATAAAAATCTAAAAATAAGACCCAATTTGGACCTGAGTAGCTATATGATTTGGCTATTTCATCTAAATCCTGATTATCATTTACCTTATGTGAGATGTGTATGCTTAGAAAAGGGTGACCATTATTAGGTATTGCTACTAAAAGCTGTTACATTATAAAGAGTGTCTGGAATGTCTCACCATTTGTATTCTGGAACAACTCATATCAAATGGAAATTATCTATAAATTTTGAAAGAAATTCCCCTAAAAAACAGCTGAGAACAGTGACATTTTTGAGATAATTTGTTGACTATATTTTTTTCATTGTACCCTCTGATTTTTCACCAGATCAGTGAGTATACGAGTTCTTCTGTTTCATAGAGATACTTATTTTTTTTATTATGAGATCATATATTTTAGCCAAATTTACATGTATTATTCTTTTATATATTCTAGCACTTTACATAACTATTGTTCTATGAACCTCTCTACCTCATAATTTGTTTTTGATTTTTCATTTTTTTCTTTTCATATTCTAATTAGACTAGGAAGATCCAATCACTATTATTACATTTTTTTCTCAGAAATATATATTGTGAAGAAATTTCATTTTAAAATAATTAATAACATTTTTTCTAAATATCACACACTAATGACAAATTAAGAATAGATTTATTTGGTGGTTTTAGGAAAAGTGCCACTTTAATATATTCATTATTTGTAAAAATATAAACCTGATTCTAACTCTTAGAAAGTCAGAACTCGCATTCTGCTCCCAGTGTTAATGTAGCTAAAGTGCATTTCTCAGAATAAAAACAACATGATTTTTCCCATAGAAATTTGAAGTTAATATAAGTGAAATAAAAGGCATCCAATTTGGAAAGGAAGAAATAAAACTGTCACTATTCTCAGATAATATGACACTATCTGTATAAAACCTTAGAGACACCACAATACAACTGTTAGAACTACTAAACAAATACAGTAATGTTGTAGGATACAAAATCAATATACAAAAATCTGTTATGTTTCTATACACTAATAATGAACTATCAGAAAGAGAAATTAAGAAAACCATCCTATCTACAATTTTACCCATAAAACAAAATTCCTAGGAGTAAGTTTAACCAAAGAAATGAAAGATATGTATACTTAAAACTATAATACATCAATGAAAATAATTGAAGAAAATGCTAATAAGTGAAAAGATGTTCTTCTGTGGTGACCTAAATGGGAAGGAAATCCAAAAAAGAGGGGATGTAAATGTATATGTGTATGTATATGTATATGTATTGCTGATTCACTTTGCTGTACAGCAGAAACTAACATTATAAAGCAACTATACTCCAATAAAAATTAATAAAAAAAGAAAAGATATTCCATGTTCATAATTGAAAGAAATAATATTGTCAAAATGTTCATATTACCAAAAACAATCAACAGATTCAATGCAATCCCTATAAAAATTCCAAAGGCATTTGTTCACAGAACTAGAACAAATAATCCTAAAATTTATATGGAACCACAAAAGACTGTGATCAGCCAAAGCAATCTTGATAAAGAAGAACAAAGCTGGAGTCATCATACTTTCAGATTTCAAACTGTATTATAAATCTGTAGTAATCAATATTATGGTATTGTTATAAAATACACACATAGATCAATGGAACAGAATAGAGCCCAGAAACAAACCCTCACATTTATGGTCAATTATTTATGACAAAGAGCTAAAAATATATAATAGAGAAAGGATAGTCTCTCCAATAAATGGTGTTAGGGCAACTGGACAACCACATGAAAAAGAATGGAGGACTACCTTATAGCATACACAAAAATTAACTCAAAATGGAGTAAAAACTTGAATGCAAGGCCTGAAACATTACTCTTAGAAGAAAACATAGCCAGTAAGCTACTTGACATAGGTCACAGTGATGATCTTTTTGGGTTTGACACCAAGAGCAAAGGCAACAAGAGTAAAAGTGAACAAGTGAGACTACATCAAAATAAAAAGTGTTTCTGCACAGCAAAAGAAACCATCAATAAAATTAAAAGGCAACCAGTGAATAGGAGGAAATATATGCAAATCATATAGCTGATAAAGGGTTAATATCCAAATGTTAAAGAACTCATATATCTTAATAACAATAATAATAATAATCTGATTAAAATATAGACAGAGAGAGACTTTTCTGGTGGTCTAGTGGTTAAGACTCTGTGCTCCCAATGCAAAGGTCCCAGGTTCAATCCCTGGTCAAGGAACTAAGATCCCACATACTGCAACTAAGCCCACATGCCTCAACTACCAAGTCAATACACTCTAGAGCCTTTGCACCACAACTAAAAAAGCCTACTCACCTCAACTAGAGAAGCCCACACACTGTGATAAAGAGCCCAGACACTGCAAAGAAAACCGAGCGCAGCCAAAACAAAATAAAACAAAACAAACAAAAAAAACCAGGCAGAGAACCTGAAAAGACATCTTTCAAAAAAGAAAATACATATGACCAATAACAACATGAAAAGAAAAGAACTCAACATTACTAATCACCAGGGAAATGCCAATCAAAACACAATGAGATACCATTTCACAACTGTTAGAATGGGTATTATTAAAAAGACAAGAAATATTTGTAGTTTTTTAAGGAACCTCCATACTGTTCTGCACAGTGGCTGTATCAATTTACATTCTACCAACAGTGCAAGAGGGTTCCCTTTTCTCCACACCCTCTCCAGCATTTATTGTTTCTAGATTTTTTAATGATGGCCATTCTGACTGGTGTGAGATGATATCTCATTGTAGTTTTGATTTGCATTTCTCTAATGATTAGTGATGTTGAGCATTCTTTCATGTGTTTGTTGGCAGTCCGTATATCTTCTTTACAGAAATGTCTATTTAGGTCTTCTGCCCATTTTTGGACTGGGTTTTTTGATTTTTTGTTATTAAGCTGCATGAGCTGCTTATAAATTTTGGACATTAATCCTTTGTCAGTTGCTTCATTTATAAATACTTTCTCCCATTCTGAGGGTTGTCTTTTGATCTTGTTTATGGTTTCCTTTGCTGTGCAAAAACTTTGAAGTTTCATTAGGTCCCATTTGTTTATTTTTGTTTTTATTTCCACTTCTCTAAGAGGTGGGTCAAAAAGAATCTTGTTGTGATTTATATAATAGAGTGTCCTGCCTATGTTTTCCTCTAAGAGTTTGATAGTTTCTGACCTTACATTTAGGTCTTTAATCCATTTTGAGCTTATTTTTGTGTATGGTGTTAGGTAGTGTCTTAACTTCATTCTTTTACATGTACCTATCCAGTTTTCCCAGCACCACTTATTGAAGAGGCTGTCCTTTCTCCACTGTATATTCTTGCCTCCTTTATCAAAGATAAGGTGACCATATGTGTGTGGGTTTATCTCTGGGATTTCTATACTGTTCCATTGATCTATCTTTCTGTTTTTGTGCCAGTACCATACTGTCTTGATTATTGTAGCTTTGTAGTATAGTCTGAAGTCAGGGAGCCTGATTCCTCCAGCTTCATTTTTTGTTCCCAAGATTGCTTTGGCTATTCAGGGTCTCTTGTGTTCCCATACAAATTGTGAAATTTTTGGATCTGTGAAAAATGCCAGTGGTAGTTTGATAGGTATTGCATTGAATCTGTAGATTGCTTTGGGTAGTAGAGTCATTTTCACAATGTTGATTCTTCCAATCCAAGAACATGGTATATTTCTCCATCTATTTGTATCATCTTTAATTTCTTTCATCAGTGTCTTATAATTTTCTGCATACAGGTCTTTCGTCTCCTTAGGTAGGTTTATTCCTAGATATTTTATTCTTTTTGTTGCAATGGCAAATGAGAGTGTTTTCTTGATTTCAATTTCAGATTTTTCATCATGAGTGTATAGGAATGCCAGAGATTTCTGTGCATTAATTTTGTATCCTGCTACTTTACCAAATTCATTGATTAGCTCTAGCGTTTTCTGGTAGCATCTTTAGGATTCTCTATGTGTACTACCATGTCATCTGCAAACAGTGACAGTTTTACTTCTTCTTTTCTGATTTGGATTCATTTTATTTCCTTTTCTTCTCTGATTGCTGTGGCTAAAATTTCCAAAACTATGTTGAATAAGAGTGGTGAGAGTGGGCAACCTTGTCTTGTTCCTGATATGACCCAGCAATCCCACTACTGGGCACATACCCTGAGAAAACCATAATTCAAAAAGAGTCATGTACCAAAATGTTCATTGCAGCTCTATTTACAATAGCCCGGAGATGGAAACAACCTAAGTGTCCATCATTGGATGAATGGATAAAGAAGATAAGGCACATATATACAATGGAATATTACTCAGCCATAAAAAAACACGAAATTGAACTATTTGTAATGAGGTGGATAGACCTAGAGTCTGTCATACAGAGTGAAGTAAGTCAGAAAGACAGAGACAAATACTGTATGCTAACGCATATATATGGAATTTAAGAAAAAAAAATGTCATGAAGAACCTAGGGGTAAGACAGGAATAAAGACACAGACCTACTAGAGAATGGACTTGAGGATATGGGGATGGGGAAGGGTAAGCTGTGACAAAGCGAGAGAGATGCATGAATATATATACACTACCAAACGTAAGGTTGATAGCTAGTGGGAAGCAGCCTCATAGCACAGGGAGATCAGCTCGGTGCTTTGTGATTGCCTGGGGGTGGGTGGGATAGGGAGTGTGGGAGGGAGGGAGACACAAGAGGGAAGAGATATGGAAACATATGCATATGTATAGCTGATTCACTTTGTTATAAAGCAGAACCTAACACACCATTGTAAAGCAATTATACTCCAATAAAGATGTTAAAAAAAAAAAAGACAAGAAATAACGTGTTGTCAAAAATGTAGAGAAACACTTGTGCACTGTTGGTGCCAATGTCAATTGGTGCATCCAGTATGGAAAGCAATATGGAGAGTCCTTTAAAATTTAAAAATAGAGCTACTATATGATCCTGCAATTCCACTTCTAGGTATTTATCAGAAGAAAATAAAAACACTAATTCAAACAAATTTATTCACCCCATGTTCATTACAGCAGTATTTAAAATAGATCAGACCTGGAAACAAAGTAAGTATCCACCAACAAATGAACAAATAAGGAAAATATTTTACATTTATTAAATGTAACACACACACACACACACACACACATACACACACACACATATATATATATAATGCAATTTTGCCATTTGGGACAACATTGATGGAAACTGAGGGCATTATGCTAAATAAAATAAGTCAGACAGAGAAAGACAAAATCTGTATGGTCTCACATGTGTAATCTAAACAACAACAACAACAACAAAAAAAGCAAAAGCTCGTAGATACAGAGAATAGATTGGTTTTCACTGGAGGTGTAGAGTGGGAGGTGAAAAAATGGGTAAAGAGGGTTAAAATGTACAAATTTCCTGTTATAAATAAGTCATGGGTTTGTAATATGTAGTATGGTGTCTGTAGTTAATAATATTGTATAATATATTTGAAAGTTTGTAAGAGAGAAAATCTTGAAATTTCATCATGAGAAAAAAATGTGTAACTACGTATAGAGATGGATATTAACTAGATTGATCCTGGTGATAATTTTGCAATATATAAAAATATTTAATCATTATATTGTCTACCTGAAACTAGTATAATGGTATATGTCAATTATGCCTCATTAAAAACAAACAGAAAACAAAATTTTTAAGAAAAACTAATATTACTCTGACCCATAGAAATTTAAGTAAATATGAGTGAAAATTCAATTTAAATTCAATGCGGATTTTCTTTCTCATGTTTCCAAGCCTAAGAATAAAATATTTACAGCCAATTTTTAGCATTGCTTTTTGAAGAGGAATAGGTAATGTGTTGGCTGAATAATAGTAATTATTAATGATCATGTGGGGAATCAACAACTGCCATGCCTGGGCCAAGCATTTTATTAATCTTATTAATAATCTTTTAACCTTGTCTATGAGACCATTACTTGAATTATCCCCATTTTGTAGATGAGGCAAGTTAAGTTTCTAAAGTCATATGAGTAGAGAAAGTGAATTTCTGCTTTGAAATAGCTGTCGTATTTGAGGACATCTTTCTCTCTCCTTCCCCTTTCCCCCTCCTCCCTTATCTTCATTTTTTCTCTCTCTTTCTCTTTCTCAATGATTTCAGATTTTCTTTGAAAATAAATAATATTCCAGTGTCATCTATATTTTTAATCCTTTAGACACTTTTGAATATAATCTCCATGTTCAAAATTTATACCCAACAGATGGATCATTGCATTGCAAACATATGATACAAAAAACATTACAGAAATGAGGAAATGGGACACTCAACTGACATTCCTGCCAAGGATGTTCTTTGCCCAATAGGGACTGGGGACAGGGGCAGAGTGTTCAATTTGAGGATGTCAACTCTTACCATTTCTTTTCAATATTGTACTGGAGGTTCTAGACAGTGCAATGAAAGAAAAATAAATCATGACATCCATATTGGATCTGAAGAAACAAAATTGTCTGTATTCATAGATAACATGATCCCATATGTATTAATAGATAACTCCAAGGAATCAAGAAAGAAAGAAAGAAAGAAAGAAAGAAAGAAAGAAAGAAAGAAAGAAAGAAAGGACCCTACTAGATCCAATAAACTCATTTATTAAGGTTGCATTATATAAGATCAATATATAAAACAATTGCATTTCAAAAAATTGGCAACACACAATTTGAAAATAAAATTAAGAAAAAATTTCCATTTAAAACAGCATCAAAAAATAAAATACTTAGTAATAAATTTAATAAAAGAAGAACAGAACTTAAACACCAAAAGCTACAAAACATTACTGAGCAAAACTGAAGATATAAATGAATGGAGAGACGTTCCATGTTCATTGGTTGGAAGAATCAATATTGTTAAGATGAAAATTCTCCCCAAATTGATCTACAATTTCAGCACAATCACTATCAAAATTTACAAATTAACCCTAATATTTATGTGGAAATACAAACCACCTACATTAGTCAAAACAATTTTGGAAAAGACAAGTTGGAGTATTTATATTCCCCTAATCCAAAACGTAATATGAAGCCACAGTAAGCAAGACCATGTAGTATTGGTTCAAGGTTAAGCATATTAATTAATGGAGAGGTGGGGAGGGAAACAACGCAAGAATGTAGAGAGAAGCACTCCTTTTTTGATTTCTATCTGCATTAGACTTCACATCTCTGTTTCAGGGTGAAATATAGCATCTGTCTACTCCAGAACTATAAAATCTGCCCTTTACCCAGGGGCTTCCTCTTAATCTCCACATGTATCTCATTAGTAACTCTGGATGAAATAAAGAAACCAAATAATCTGTCAGCAACTTGTTTAATGGCTTACAAAATGAAGAACCAGAGCCTTAACATGACATTCTCAACATTAAACAGCTCATTCATATCAGGATCAATATGATAACCTTTGCTTCATGAACAGTCCTCATGTGAAAGTATGCTGAAGAGAATCCTGTATTATTAAAATGTGTGTGTGTGTGTGTGTGTGTTTTACCTTCTCTTAATTCTGAGTCATGTACTGGTACCAGTAAATGTACTTTTTTTTTCCTTTGAAATTAAATCACTCAGTCATTTCTTCCCCACCATATTAGTAGATCTATTAGCTGAAAGGATGGGGCATTAGCTGATAGGTATTAGGAAATTTTAAATAAGAGGGAACTATGCTATAAAAGGAAAAGTTTTAGACCCTGGATCCTTTCCAGTTTAATTTCCCATCATGTTACAATCAAACAGAAAATCTAGAGCACTAGCAGTCTCACATAACTGGGCCAAAATTAGTCCCTGATGAACAATAATACATTTAAATGGCAGATACTATAGAAGAAGAGTTTGCAAATGTGATGAGGACACATATTTTTGAAAAAGACAAATATTTCAAGGACAGTTCATTTGAAAAACTGTTTTAAAAAAACGTGCAGCATTTAAGTAGTGATTATTTTGTGAAGGGTAAAAGGAACAATCTCACTGCTGCATTTGCTTTTAATGCTATTGCCTTCTTTTATAAGCAGTGTGATTGTAAAAATACAGGTAATAGCAGAAAATTTGACCTTTATTCTAACTTCACAAGTTCATTTCCTCAAGGGGAAAAAAACCCAAAATAACAAGATGCATTTTGAAAAGTTATGTTGTTAAAATTGAGGAAACCTAAAAGTATAAGGGTACAAATGCTAAATAGTATTTTGAATGAATTATTATATCCTTTAATTTGGCAAAATTTGTCACATTCAAAAAGTGATTTTAAAAGTTGTTTAAAATCAAACACAGGGACTTCCTTGGTGGCTCAGTGGATAAGAATCCGCCTGTCAGTGCATGGGACGCAGGTTCCATCCCTGGTCCGGGAAGATCCCACATGCCGCGGAGCAACTAAGCCTGTGTGTCACAACTACTGAAGCCTAGAGCCCATGCTCCACAACAAGAGAAGCCACCATAATGAGTAGTCCCTGCACCACAATGAAGAGTAACCTCTGCTCACCACAGCTAGAGAAAAGCCCACATGCGGCAACGAAGACCCAACACAGCCAAAAATAAATAAAATTGTCTTTAAAAAAAGATCAAACAAAAAATGAAAAACACACTCTCCTGTGAAAAAATAAGCAAAATTTGATTCCCTTTCATCTTAACAGCTGTGGTAAATCAGAAAGATACTGTGCTGAAGACAGAACTGCAGCTGGCATTTTGCCATGAAAGAGAGGCTGCTGGCAGATAAGAGAGAGCAAGCAGGGACAAGCACTGCAGGGGGTGGGACTGGAGGGATTGGGAGGATGGGAATTTAATTATAAGCTCATTAGCACTATGGGACTTTTTAAATGATATGCAAAAGTTTTAAAAAAAGTGCTTTTAAAGTTATAAAGAACAGTTTTAAAATAGTTGCTTTCTATTTAAGTTCTATGTGCTCAGAACTCTACTGGGTTATTTATCTCATTTACTGTTGACAGTACTTCTATGATGTTGATATACTATTACCATTTAAAGAAAAAATAATCTTCATTCATTCAAAAATATTTGACTCCCCAAGAAGGCGTATGACCTGCCTAACACCACTTTGTAAGCCAACAGTTTGAACTGACATTTAAACTCATTTTTATTTTAAAACACACACACTTTCACATTACTTCTATCTTGCAAAGATTTTGAAAATACATGTGACTGATATATTCTTGTGAAAGTGGTTGTCTCTCTCATTTTTTATATTAATATCATTATAAAATTTATAATTTATATGTTAATTGTAGAACATTTAGAAAATTACAGAAAACTAATCATGAAAAAGTAATATTAAATATAATCTTAACACCTACAGCAATTTCATTTATAGCCTTCCAGCTCTTTTTCTGTGAATTTTTGTGGGGAACACTATATTGTGCCCTCTTGGGCCTGGAACTATTGTATTTGTTTAAAATGTTGGGAATACTTTACTCAATTAGTTCTCATGACTCTATGGGAAAGGAATTTTTATTCATTCCCAATTTACAGGTGAGAAAATAGATATACTTTCCAGTTTTATCTTGTACATTTATTGCTCCCAGACTTGGATTCTACAATTTTTCTGAAGTGGCCACAATTTCCACTTTCAGTGGGAAGTGGTATATGGAGACCTTGATCTGGGCAGTAGAGGTGCCATTGATTCTAGACCTTTTCACCAGACAAGGTTGGTGAATAATTTCTAACAGATAAAATACATCTTGAGTTTATACTGATATTTTCAGTTCAAATATATCCCACGTTACATTTGAATAACAAAGCAAACAAAATAACAAAAGCAGCAAAACAGGATACAAAGCTTTTGTTTTGTTTTCCCAGATCTTTTTATCCTTGAAATATCCCACAATAACATATAGTCAAAATGCTTGTTTTAAAAGTGATTTGGAATAGTTTCTGTCTGCTCATTCCCCAAACAAGATACATACTTAGGTTTTTTTGGTTTGTTTTTTCACTTTGACTTTTGATATTTAGGCATTTTTTTCCTCAGTAATTTTTTGTTTTATAATTACATAAACTATTACCTTCTATTCCTGTCTCTTCCATTCTCCTTCTTCCCTCCCTTTATAGGTAAATATTTTAACAATTATATAAGTTCTACTTCCACTTAAATACATATAATCAAGTACATAAATATACTCAGGTTTCCGTATTCTTGGAAAAGAAAAAAACAGTACATCATAACATTTTTCTCTACTTTGTTTTTCATTTAAAAATAGCTTAGAGGGCTTCCCTGGTGGTGCAGTGGTTGAGAGTCCACCTGCCTATGCAGGGCACATGGGTTCATGCCCTGATCCGGGAAGATCCCACATGCCATGGAGCAGCTGGGCCCGTGAGCCATGGCAACTGAACCTGTGCGTCCGGAGCCTGTGCTCCACAACAGGAGAGGCCACAACAGTGAGAGGCCCACATACCACAAAAAACAAACAAAAAAAACTAGCTTAGAGGTCATTCCATCAAAATATACCGCTAAATACCTGGTTCTTTTTACAGTTGTGTAGTATGTCATTTAGTTTTGGGGTTATACCTCATTCAATCAGCCATTTATTGATGGATGTTAGGGTTGGTTCCAGTCTTTTGCTATTACAAACAGTACATCTTCTTCATTTTTTTAACCAGTGTCATTGGAATGGGCTCCAAGAAATAAAATCACTAATCAAAGTATAACTGTATATGTAATTTTGCTGGATATTGCCAAATTCCCCTTCTAGAGGTTGTACCACTTTGCATCTCTGCCATTTCCCAAAGCCTTGCCAGTAGAGCATATTGTCAAATTTTTGAATTTTTGACCATTTAATAGATGAAAAATGTTATTCCTCTGTAATTTTACTTTGCATTTCTCTTATTATGTGTCAGGGTGATCATTTTATCATGTGGTTAATAACTATTTGCATTTTGTTTTCTGTGATTTATCTCTCCATATTTCTAACATCTTTTCTAAAAAAAATCATTGTTTTTTTCTTCTTTTTCTGTAGAAGTTCTTTGTAGTTTAGGAATATAAAACTTTGAATCTAATATAAATTGAAATATCTTTCTTAGTACATAATCTTTTTATTCTGATTATGTTATAAATATTGTATTATATTTATAAAATTATAACTGTAACTATATATATATAATATCATGCCAAATTTTATTTTTAAATTTTTGTAGTCATATTTATCCACATTTTTCCTTCTTTTCTCCTGGATTTAGAATAATGGTTAGAAAAAAAAAATAATAATAATAATGGTTAAGAAAATTTTCCTCACTCCAGCTTATACAGGAATTCTTCCATATTTCTTATAATAAATACTTGTATGGTATCATTTGTTACATTTAAATATCTAATCCATTTGGCATTTATAGTAATATAGTGTGTACTGACCAGATCCAATTTTATCTTTTTATCATGTTCCTGTTTAGTGACAAGTTTCTTTCCATCACTAATTTGAGATGGCATCTTTATAATTTAGTAAATTTGCATATGTAATTAGATCTATTTCCAGATGTTCTCTTCTCTTCCACTGGTTTTTCTGAGTATGTGATAATACTAATTTTATAAGTTTTAGAGTGTAATGTAATATATGATAAGGCTAGACACTTCCACTGTGTTTTTTTGTTCTCAGTTGTCCATTCTTTTTTAAATATACAAATAAATTGACCTTCATGCAAATGCATTTTACAAGTTTTTTATGAACCTTTTTAATATTGTTAAAAAATAAAATTCAACTGAGTAAATTTGAAGATCTAATTGGCTCTATTAAGCAATTCATAAATTGAGAAGCCTGTCATCTAGCAAGTAGCTAGATACTCCGAGGAGTTGTACAAGATGGAAGGTTTTCATAGAAGGAAGGTGGAGCAAAGAGGTTATTAGCAAAAGAAAAGAAAGAATCCTTCAAAGGCCAGCTCATCTTCTTTTGGAGGAAAGGGAACAGCAGGGGTGTTATGCAGATTGTCTCACTAGTGCTAATCAGGAAATTTCAGATGGTCTGCTTAAAGGTCACATACCTAGTAGAGATTGAAACCGCAATTAAGTCTTGGTTTGCTGTTGTGGGGGCAAATGACTTCATTTTGGGTCTGTTGTTTCCTTTCCTTCTTTTATAACAATGTATTTTAACTGAGTTTAATATGTAAAAGTTTAAAAAAATTGATGGATTCAAATATATAGTTAATTTTCATATGTGGAGTCATGCTTAGAAAGTCCTGGAACATTCAAAGTATAAACAGATAATCACACCTTAATCTAATTTGTGCCATTTTGTTGTTGTTGTTATTGTTGTTTAATTTTCTTACACTTAAAAATGTTAAAGGATAAAGAAGGATTCAAGTTTTTTGCCCAAAAGATGTCTTTTGGCTCAGTACTGTTTACTATATAAAAAAATATATTTTCACATTATTTTAAAACATTGATTATTTTCTCTTAAAATCTTTTAAAGATACTAGAAGCTATGAAGTTTGAGAGGAGTTCCCCAGGTAGGGATTATTTTTTTCCAAAAGGACTTTAAGCACAGAAAAGGCAGTAGTTAGTCTGAAAAGGAAGGCTTCAGTGCTGTGTGAAAACACACAGACCATGAATAAAACATTTATATCCATGAGATGAAGGAAGTTGTATGAAATCCAACTGCCAGGCCTCCAATGATCCATTATGCAGTTAAAAATGTCTGGGGGCAATACAAACAAGTTTTTCCAGTTGGTACTTCAGACAAGTGGGTTTAGTGAAGTAGGCACTTTTTGCAGCCTTGTTAGTGTCCCTTGCCCCCCCATTTTGATTCATGAGTGCTATCATTTTGTCAGTAGACCAATGCCATAATGCTTGTACAGTGGTGAGGACTAGGAATTTTAGAATCTTCAGTAAAACTGGGTTGTTATTTTGTCCAAATCAGAGTTTTCTCTTTTTATCAAATGAATAATAACTGAATTTCCAATCTTGTTTTCCTTGTCTGAGGCCAATTGTTAAGCTTCTCTAGCCAGTTTCTCAAAATTATTATTTTGGGGAAATAATCCTTTGGACCATGGGAGAGTTTGGCTTCTGTTGGTCCCCTTAAGGACAGCATTCCTTGCAGAAATATCAGCAAGGTGATTTCCCATAGGTGCCAGAGAGTCAAGTTTAGATTGTCTCAGAATCTTAATAATAGCTAAAGCAGAAGGAACAAGGATTGGATCTAATAATTCCTGAACATGGGGTCATTTTACATTTCATTTCTTCTGTAAATAAGGAAACCACACTGCTTCCACATAATTCCAAAATCATAAGCTACTCTGAAAGCATAAATATTGGCAGTTTTGTGCTTGGCTAAAGTACAAACCAATGTAAGAGTATACAATTCAGCAGCCTGATGGGCTAAAGTAGTTATAAGTAAAGATTCTGCATCAAACATCAAAAGGAGTTGCAATATAATTATTAGAGAAATACAAATCAAAACTACAATGAGATATATCACCTCATACCAGTTAGAATGGTCACCATCAAAAAATCTACAAACAATAAATGCTGGATACGGTGTAGAGCAAAGGGAACCCTCCTACATTGTTGGTGGGAATGTAAATTGGTACAGCCACTATGAAGAACAGTATGGAGGTTCCTTAAAACACTAAAATTAGAGCTACTATATGATCTAGCAATCCTGCTCCTGAGTATATATCCAGAGAAAAACATGATTTGAAAGGATACATGCACGCCAGTATTCATTGCAGCACTATTTACAATAGCCAAGACATAGAAGCAACCTAAAAGTGCATCAACAGATGAATGGATAAAGAAGATGTGGTAGATATATACAGTGGAATATTACTCAGCTACTAAAAAGAATGAAATAATGCCATTTGCAGCAACATGGATGAGCCTGGAGATTATCATACTAAGTGAAATCAGAGAAAGATAAATATCATATAATATCACTTTTATGTGAAATCTAAAAAACAATGGTACAAATAAACTTATTTACAAAAAAGAAACAGACTCACAGACTTAGAGAACAAACTTATGGTTACCAGGGGGAAGAGTAGGGAGAGGGATAGATTGGGATTGACATGTATGCACTGCTATACTTAAAATAGATAACCAACAAGGACCTACTGCATAGCACAGTAAACTCTGGTCAGTATTCTCTAGTGACTGAAATGGGAAAAGAATTTGAAAAACGATAGATACATGTATATGTATAAGTGAATCACTTTGTTGTTCACCTAAAACTAACACAACATTGTTAATCAACTATACTCCAATATGAAATAAAAATTTTAAAAAATAAATAAATAGAGTTGCAATAGCATACAAGAGTACAACATTTGTCACTGAAAACCTTTTCACTAAGAATCATCCATGAAACCACGACCCCTAAAGCCAAGTTGCTCTGCTGAATTTATGATTAATTTCTCTATCCAAAACTTTATTCTCTTTCTTTTCCCACACCTGTTCCTCTCAAGATTGAGGAATATCAAAGGAAAGGGAGGATTCAAAGCAAGACCCTGAAGGGCCTTCACAGTTACAAAAGCATTTCCATGTCCCCCATTTCTTGTTTGTAGAAAAAAGCTTCAGCCTCCTAGACCTTCCCTGAGTTCCAAAGGGCAGATTCAGTTACTAATTAGGGAAGTAAGGGAATGCAGAAATAAAGGAAAATAAATCAAGGAAAAATAGTGCAGCAATAAAGCAGAATCCTAGTTCCTCCTCAAAGGATATACATAACAATCAGTTACAGATCTTTGAGTTCTTCTACAGACCTCCATGCAGAAGGAGGATGACAACTTCAGACTAAACATAAGCACTTAGATTCCAGACTGACTGGAACCAGAAGGTTGATGATTCAGATTACTGAAACACCACCCTGTTACCTCACCACCAACCAATCAGTAGGAAGTCATACATTCTGCAGCTCTCCCCCCAAAATTTGTCTTTAAAAACTGCTCTCCATAGACTATCAGGGAGTTCCAGTCTTTTAATCATGAGCTGCCCATTCTCCTTGCTTAGTGCCCTGCAATAAAACTTACTCTGCTCCAAACTTCAGTGTTTTAGTTTGGCCTCTCTGTGCATCAGGCATGTGAACTTTGGTTTGACAACATCAGTGAACTATGAGAAATCAGATTTACCAAGTGGAATTTCCTGTAGATCATCACAAGGTGTCAGGAAGTGGTTCATCAACATTAAACAATTGTAAGTGACTTTGTCAGGGCTGGAGGGGAGAAGAGCTGCAGGTTTAAGATTATTACAACATAAAAGTTATGGGAGGAGCAGTTAACAAAAGAACTATGTAGAAGGTGTGGCGGCTGACTGAGAAATGTTGAATGTAATAAGAATTCAGAAGAGCTTCTGCTGCATGAAGTACAAAAATGGTTAAAGGGGATACTAAAACATTTTTCTCAGTAGCCTTAACCAAAAGGGATATCTTCATGCTACAGGGTTCATTTGCCAGCTATGATACCCTATAGGCCTTTGGTGGTCCTCATGCTTGTGGGTGAGTAGCCCAAGGGCATTCCCCCCTTTTTTCACATATATATGTATGTATGTATATATATATATAAGTATCAGATAATTGAGATGTCCAAGGTTAGGAAGGTTTATCAAACCCTCCTTTAAGACCTTGAAAACTAAGCATCTTTTTCTTCACATAAAATTTGGTTGAGGTTGTTATTGTTGAGTAAAATATATAGATGTTGTCCATGAGACAGAAATTTAGAATTCATTTTTGGCAATAACCAATTAGCTCTAGAAAACCTCTCAGTTGCTTAGTTTTGGGTTTGGGGAAACTTAGGACACCATGAAATCTACCTGGATCTTGGTGTAGCCCTAGTTCTACAATAAGGGCTTGGGAAAACTGCAATTTTTCATTGACAAATTTATGTCTCTTGAACACTGAAAGCTTTAGCAAGTGGTTGCTGTTTTCCTATAGGAGGACTGGAAGGAGAGTAAAAAACAAATCATCTGTGTGTTGCAACAAGGTAGACCTCTAGGAACTTTATATCATTCTGATCAGCCTTCATAATTTGTGAGAAATAAAGACTTTCAATAAAACCCTAAAGCATTACTGTCTAGGTGAATTGTTTTTCTTCCCAAGTGAAGGCCAAAGAGTATTGGCTTAGCTTTATCAACTGGATTACTAAAGAATACACTACATTGTTGTAAATAATCTTCTTCCAGTAGGAATGGTTGTTAGTAAATTATGAGAGTTAGGAACACAGGGTGTCAAGGGATAATAATGTTGGTTATTGCTCGGAGGAGGTCCTGAACAACCTCTCCCCTTGGCCCTTAGGTTTTCTCACCACTAAAATGGGAATGTTACAAGGGCCTAGTACAAGGGACAATGAGGCCTTGAGCCTTGTAATTTTCTATTATCAACTTCATATCTTGAAGGGTTTCTTTACTTATACAGTATTGATTAATTCTGAGAAGAGCTTTTGAGGGTCTATTTGAATCTTGAATTTTGTCAACATCAGTTGCAGATTTTGCCAATAAGAAAAGGGTACATTATTCAATAGGAAAAAATCATCATGTTTCCAGAATTAGCTCTAGTACCACCTGGTATTCACCTGGTTGGTTCCTTTGATGACTACTGTCAATTTCTGAAATTATTTCCCCCTTTTGGGAGAAAGAAAATTTTCCATGATACATCTCTAAGAAGTTTGACAGAGGAACTAAGGAGAAAAGGGTGTGTATCTCTCAAAAAGCCTAAACAAATGGAATACGTTCAGAGACAGAAACCTTCTGAGAAACCCCACTGTTTGAATTCTTTAAGTACCCTGAGGCAGGGGCTGCTTTATTGGGGGTGGTGGTGAGCAGTGAGTATGTGGCTCTATTGCCTATTAGGACAGGAAGACATTCATCCTCAATCTAAAGGAATGCTTCTCTAGGACTATTTACAGGGAGGATTAGGAAGAGCTCCTGTAATTCTCAAGACTCCCATCATAGAGGACTGGGAGGATGTTGGAAAGGCTGGTTAGAGAGCTGAAGGCACCTGAAGTGCTTAAATTTGTAACCATTACTTTTCCAGTGTCCTGGCTCTTTGCAATAATAATAGAAACTAGGAAAATTTTGGATTCATTAAGGAGACTTCATTTGCTGGAGTTGAAGATAAAGAAGTTTGGTGGTTTTCCTTGGAGGTGACTCTTCTAGACTGTGAAAGAGCTGGTTTGCCAGATTAACTAAGTCTAGACTAGACATTAGTTTCCCATTCCATCCACAACTTAAGAATGTGTGTCAGACTTTTATTTATATCTTTCAGCAAAATGGGAGTTTAGAGACTCTGCTATGTGCCTGGTCTATAGTCTAAGTTGTTACCAGTTTCCCAGCCCAAGTATTTTTTATTTCTCCATCTTCACATTTCCTAATCATTAACTCTTAAGCCTGCCTTTTGAGACTCAGGGGAGGGGTGGGAGGCTAAAGTAAGTGTATTTTACTTTGAAGGACAGGGACAAAGGATCTCAATCCCCCCACATTTTTTTTTTTTGACACTCCTCAATGTTGAGAGGAACAGGTATTGGAGAAGAAAGAGAATAGTGTTTTGGATAGAGAAATTAATCATAAACTCAACAGAGGAACTCAGTTTTAGGGGTACTCAGTTTCAGGCCTGACCTTCACTGACAAGCATATGAACTAGTTGATTTAAGTCAGAGAAACCAGGTTGATCAATTTAAGTGACTATATTAAAATTTTCAGCAAATCTGTGAGGATCTTCAGTTACTTTGGGAAATCTTTGACTATGGCTCACAGTTCAACTTTACTCCAAGGAATACAAGAAATTAAGGGTGGGCTTCCCTGGTGGCGCAGTGGTTGAGAGTCCGCCTGCCGATGCAGGGGACGCGGGTTCGTGCCCCGTCCAGGAAGATACCACATGCCGCAGAGCAGCTAGGCCCGTGAGCCATGGCCGCTGAGCCTGCGCGTCTGCATCCTGTGCTCTGCAATGGGAGAGGCCCGCGTAAAAAAGATATTAAGGGTTTAACTTCTGGATCCTCAGAAGTCTTAATTTTAAAGGGGCAGTTTCTGACAAGTTCAGAGGAAAAGGGAGTGAGGACAATTTCACAGAAAAAGGGATGTTCAGTGAGATAATTAGTATGGGGGAACCTAGGGTATAAAGGAGGCATAGGCTTTATAGAAGGAAAGGAGAATGATGGTGCCAGGGGAGGCATCTGTCCATAGAGATCCAAGGGAGAGGGACATAATGACACCAGAGACAGGGTCCAAGACAAAGAAGCCAAGGCAGAAGAGCCTGAGACTTTGGGAACCATTTCATCTTTTTAAAATTATTTATTTAACTCAGTTAATCTTAAAATCTTTTTTTGTGGAGAGGCAATTTTAGAAATCTGATTGATAAAGTGGGACATCTCAAAATACTAATCAAAATAGTTCTTCCACTGTTCTGGAAATTTGTGATCTATTGTAGTCCAATGCAGTTTAAAAAAATAAGTTTGGGGATTTCAAAAGTTCTCCATAATGGCCATTGATATTCTAAGGTGCTTTTGGTTAGGTTGGTCAATTTAGTTAGAAATGGACAAGGCGAAGGGACACAGTTTTTAAACATAAAATCAGCCAGAGTCCCTGTTGGGGGTAGGCACTCTCAAAATATTTAGATAACTGAGATCCCATTTCTCAGAAGTTTTTCCCTAGACTAAAATAACAAATTGAAACAGTTCTCTAATTGCACAGTGAATGACTTTCTTAAGTTGATCTTAGGAATGGTACCCTAGAAAGAGCTATGAGTTCAGCCCATTTTTGGTTTTCATTAAATCTCCTTGGTTTCTTTGAGGATAACTTCTGGTTTTCTGGGTCTCGACTATGCAGGGCAATAATCTATGGTCTATTGCAGCAATGTCTTCAGACTTCTTACAGTCTATATCATCCATAACTTGTTATCCTAAGGTAGAGCTTTTCACGAGACCAACACTGGCTAATCCACAGCCAGTCATTACTTGAAATTTGGAGCCTCTGTGATAGGGATAGGGCAGGATAATCAAATAGCTAGTTAAAAAATTCCACTAGGGGATCATACATAGAGAGGAAATTTTGGGAGACCCCTGTAACTTTTAATGATCACTCAAGAAAGCAGGCTTGATTAGCAACAAAACCAAGCAAGCTTGCTTAGCAATAAAACCATACAATAGAAGCACGAGACATGCCCCAAAACAATAAAATAATGGTGGAATGAGACCTATATCCCATTGAGGTCAGCAAGTTAATGATCCTTGAGAAGGAGCTTTTTCTGCATGTACTAAGAGCAAAAATACAGGGAAAGGTGACATTATACTTTAATATGAGATGATTTACCTTATTTTAGCTTATGTTACCACCCTTCTGCTGATTAAAATAGCACCATGACAGTCCTGGTTGGGCCATATAGGGACAAAAAATCTCCCCGCTCAACATGGAGATAGAGATGATGATGGAAGCCTGACTTTCTATTCAAGAAAAAGGAAGAAGATGGTCCCCTCCTTTCCACTTTTCCTATGATTATAAAACTATATCCCCCTTTGTTTTCATGGTGGTACTCTCTTGCCTCCCTGCTTGTATCCTTCACAAGCATCCTATATGAATAATTTACTTCTTACCTATCACTTTACCTCTCATTGAATTCTTTCTGTGCTGAGACTTAAAGAACCTGAACTCCACTGAGCCCTGAGACACGTCCTGAGGTTTCATCTGTATGATCACAAATATTTTTGAGGGTGAAATAAGGGCAGAGGCCTCAACACTCTCCACTTGTCCCATTTTACAGAAAAGCACTCAAATGGCAGATAGAGATAGAGCTCCAGCTTTCTGATACTTTTTCCCAAGCAATTTCTATTTCAAATAATAATGCCAAGTAATACCAAAAGCAGAAGAATAAATGGAATCTACTCTCAATTCTGCTCCATAATTAGCAATAATTACTTTATCTGTGAGTGTTTTCCTTCAAAACTCTTTTGTTTTCTTCTTTAGTCATCCTGAATGATTCAGTGTGATTTTGATGGAATGCCTCTGGAGATCACTGAGCAGATACCATTTGAATGCAGAAATCAGCAATTATCTTTTAAGTACAGAAAACAATGATTGTATTATTCTAGGAAATCTTCATTTAAATTAAGCAAATTATTTGAATTGTTAATAGATAGGCAACATGACATTAATTAAACCATTTGACAATAGTCTTCCTATGGACTAAACTCAGTTTCTTTATTGGTTTTTTAAAACACAGAGTAAATCTTCTACATTTAAAGTTTTGATTTGATATCAGTGGTTAATTTTTTTTTTTCACCCTGAAAATGATTGTAGCAATATTCAGTGTTCATGAGTAAAAATTTCACTTATTTGTGGCTCAGTAACTCTGGTTTCAGTTTCCTATCCAAAGCTTCAAAATCACTTTGAAGAGTACCATATAAGTAAATTAAGCCATCAAGTCATCAAGCTGGAAATGTCACACCCAGGAGGGTACTTCCATGCTTATAACAACTACTTTGAGGCTCCAACAAGAATTTTCCAGAGCTGAAAGCATTCTCAGGCTCAGAGATTTCATGGAACATAAATCTTTACTTCAAAAATAAACCGTGTTTTGAGAATAAACCATTTATTGTTTGTATAAAAGGTCCCTGAGTTTTTGTTAGGAAACAATTTAATGGCTCCAGTTTATAAAAATTATTGTGGGACAGCGATTACAAATGTAACCCTTACTTTAAGTGCAGATGCAATTTGGCCCCTTGGTTTTAACACCGTTTTGCTTGGCTTGTGGCACAGAGCACCCAGTTGGGCACAAAATAATTTCTGGGACTCTAATTTTTTTTATTTTATATTTTTTCATTGATTTTTATTTCTTAGTACATAACTCTTCCTCTCACAAATACAGGAAGATTACACAATATGTACATATGTACATGAAGTATTGCCAAATTTAAAACAGGAGTCACTTTATGTAACAGTTATAACTGTTTTAGAATAAACTTGTAAATAGTATCTAAAAACAAATTATTATATATGTGACTGCCATATTTCACAATGTACATAGTATTGCCTGTAAAAAATGCACAACTTAAAAGTTGAGAATTGTGTTTCATTTGGCAGGCAAAACTGAGGACTTAAGCCTGGGACGGGACACAACCTCTCAGATAGCTCTCAGAGACTGCTCCAAGAGGAAAGGGAGGAGCCAGTATATATAGGAGATTTTGCAACAAAGACCAGGTAGTCAGAACATCAAACGATTACTGTTAATTAAGGAAAACCAGATACCTCAAGTTAAGGAATTTAGCACTTTTCTGTGTATGGGAAGATGCAAGCATCTGGGCTCACTGAAATCATTCCTTTGATCTGCATCTCAGCTATCTGGGGCTGGTATCATTTGCTTTCTCATCCTGAGTCTCCTCAGGGTATGCCATTGAAAGATGGCTGCAGTGACTGACTGCTGGGTGGTGGGCATCCTGTTTCCATCCTGAATTTACTCAGGGCTCACCATCTGGGGGTGGCTGTAATGTGATGGTTTGATGGCTGCAACATCCTTCATTTACTGATATGGCAGGCAACATTTTCTTATTGACAATACTGTGTTTTATATTAAGAATAAAACTTCTGATCTTTCTTCTGATCTTTAATAGTAAGAAGCAATTTGCCTTTAAATAATGGTTGCAGATTATTTCTGCTATTTCTACAACCTAAGTTATTGCAGTATGAAATTTAACATTTTTAAAGATGTGCAGGACCTATGTAAACACTTTGTATATGTCTTTCTTCAATTACCAAAATAGTGGAGTACACCTTATAGAGACTATTGTTTTGAGGTACTGCTAACTTTTGGGCAAAAATGTTTGAGAACATATTTAAATAATGTTTCTAGGCACTCCTAGATTTATTTTCCAATGCATTAACACAGGAGTAATAGATAAATTGTTAAGAATAAATAATAAATACATACAAAAATAAATAACCACACTTAAAATAGAAATGTTGATACTGGCACACTCTATTTACTAAATAATCAGTTCTGGACATTGACTTTTTGAGAATCTTTATAATGTAAAACTATTCTTAACCCCATATACATAAATCATACAATAGTCATAATTTCTTTCTAATAATCATATTCAATATGATTATTTCCTGGAGATGGATCAGGAAAGATGAAAGGAGGAATGATTGGAGGAGAGGTGTTGACTCTGGGGTAGTATTATGTTTCAGAGAGAGAGCTCTCACCTCTGATCTTGAGAAATATATGATGTCAAAAAAAAAAAAAAAAAAAGGCAGATTGCACTGGAAAAATTTAAACAGACAAGGAAGCCTTTTATAAATTATTTTCAGCTTTACTGAAACATAATTTAAAAATGAAATTGTGTATATTTAAAGTGTACTATAAGACCATTCGATATAGACATACATTGTAAAGTGAATACCACAATCAATTTAATTACCATATCTATCCACCTTATATAGTTACTTCATAGCTATTTTGTGTGTGTGAAACAGAATGCTGAAGATCTATTCTCTTAGCAAATTTCATATATACAATATTATTAAGTACAGTTAATGTACACTGTACATTAGTTTCTCAGAACTTATTTATCTCATAACTGAGACTTTGTACCTTTGACCAACATCTTCCCATTTTCTTCATTTCTGCCCTAACCCCTAACAACCATTTTCAACTCTGTTTCTATGAATTCAATTATTTTCTTTTTTTTTTTAGATTCCACATGTAAATTATATCCTGCAGTCTTTCTATGTCTGAAGTGCATAATGCCCTATAGTTTCATCTATGCTCTCACAAGTGGCACAATTTCCTTATTTTCATGGCTGAATATTATTCCATTGTCTATAAATAGAAATATAGATAGATATAGAGATACATAGATATCACAATTTTAATTTGCTTATCTGTCAACAGACATGCTGTTTCTATATCTTGACTATTGGAAATAGTGTTGGAATGAACATGGGGACACAGATAGCTCTTGGAGATAGTGATTTCCTTTCCTTTGTATATATATCCAGAAGTGGAATTGCTGGATCGTATGGTAGTTCTAGTTTTAAATTCTTGAGGAAGCTTCATACTGTTTTCCATAATAATTTTACCAATTTACATTCCCACTAACAGTGTATAAGGGTTCTCTTTTCTTCATGTCCACGCCAACATTTGTTATCTTTTGTCTTTTTGATAATAGCCATTCTAACAGATGTAAGGTGATATCTAATTGTGACTTAGATTTGCATAATCCAAAGGAAACCTTTAATCAAGCATACTGCAATAAGCGAAAGAGGCCAGAACCAAAGTCTGAACTCAACGATGCTGATAGAAGGAGCTGGAGAGTTTTGTGGAGGTGGGGTGACTAATGTTACCTTTATTTACTAATGACCTTACTCAAAGGAAGTGTAAACTTACCTCTATTTCAGGACAGGAGGTAGTTTTACAACTTGGAGAAAGACAGCCATGAAATTTAGGCTCCTACTCTCCCATGGGGACAGGAAGGTAGGGCTATCTATCTTCTTTGATGATTACATTTCAAAGAGATGTCTCTCAGGTCCTTGAGAAAGACATTCCTGTTTTGTAAAACTGATAACAGCCTTTCTAATTGATATTATGAGAATATTTACTTATCTATTTATTTAAAGTTATATTAGTTTCAGGTTTACAGCATAGTGATTCAATATTTTTACAGATTATACTGTATTTAAAATTATTACAAAACAATGGCTGTATTTCCCTGTGCTGTACAATATTTTTGTTGCTTATCTATTTTATACATAGTAGCATGCAAGAGTCATTTTAAAAGACTTACATCTCAAAGGAGAAGAGAAAGGATTTGTAATTACAAGTTTTCTAAAGTAAGTGTTCTAAGAAAAGGAGAGCCTGGTGCATAGGGTCAGGAGGAAGCCTGTTTAAAGATTAGTCAAATGAAGGAAACGTTAAGATCACTTTGGTCAGTGAATTCTCTCTTTAGAGTCAATGAAAATTTATTAGCAAAAAACTAAGCCACATTTCAAATATATTTTATAAACTATATAACTAAATGTTGATTTTAAAGATCTCAGAATTATTTTAACTCTACCTAAGAACTTTTTGTTGAAGGATTATTTATGGTGTTAAAAATGAAAAGCAAATAACTACATTAGTAGGAAAATAGATAATCAAATTGTGATGCAACCATACTTTGGCACATTAAGCATATATTGAAATAAACTTAATAGATGTATACTGAAGGGATTCAGAATCAAAATGTGTCACTTTGGCAGTAATACTATTTTGAGCTAAAGGCAATCAAGACGCAGTAGAGTCAAAAGCAAAAACAAAACAAAAACTTTTACCTTTCCTTTAACTGTCTAAAAGAATTTAGACAGGGGACCTGGTCCAGAAAGAAAGCTATTACCAAAGAATAGCTTTTTATCTGAATGACCTATCTCTGGCAGGACAAACATCTAATTACCAAACACCTGCTCTCTTTATCTTCTTGTGAATCACCCTCCTCCCCTTTGAAGCCCCAGGTGGCTATTCCATTCCTCAGCTCAAATGGTATATAAGCCTCAATTGTCAGGCTTGTCCTTGAATCTCATTGTCTTTGTGGTGCCCCTATACAAACATAATTAAATGTGGTTATTTTTCTCCTGTTAATCTGTCTTATGTTAATTTGCTTATTAGACCAGTCAAAGAACTTAGAAGAGCAAGGAAAATATTTCCTCCCCTACAATATATATTTTTCTTAAAAGAGTATCCAAGATGTATTACTTCAGTTGCTCAGGGCAAAATCCTTGTTGACGTATCTCTCATATCCCACTCCCAATCCTTCAGCAAAAGCTGTTGGCTCCAATTTCACAATATGTCCACAGTCTGATTACTTCTCATTACCTCTGCTGCTACCATCTGGCCCAGCCATCATCTCTAACATGAACCACTATGATAGCCTCCTCATTGGTCTCCCTGCTTCTAGAATGTCTCTCTCTCCAAAACATAGCCTCACACTGCTGTTAAAGTTACCTTTTAAAAACTTGAATCACATCAGCTGGTCAGATCATGTTAACCTTCTGCTCCAATCACTAGCCAGCTCTGTGTGATCTGGCACCTTCCTGATCCTCAGACATCTTCATGTCTCAGTGCTTTAGCACAGGCTATTTCTTCTTTCTGAGTTGCTCTTATCCCACCACATCTAACTGTACCCCCTTAAATCCTGCTAAAATCTCACCTTCTCTTTGAGGTCAACTCTTCCCACCCCAGTTTAAAATGCAGCCTGCTCACACTCCCAAAGCACTTGCAAACTTCCTTATCCTGATGGCTTTTATCACCTCCTAGCAAACTTGCTATTTATTTTTTTTATGTTTATGATTTATTTTCTGTCTCTTCCCACTAAAATGAAATTTTTACAAGAGTGAAAAATCTGTGCTTTGTTTAATCATGTTATCAAATAGAACAGAGCCTGACACAGATGCTGTCCATTGAATGTTTGTTGAATATATGACAGATAAAAATATTTGTCACCAGAATAAGTGAAAAACTCATGTGAACTATCAAACTGTACCTCAATGTCTTACTTATTATTGAGTATGCTTTTTTAGTAGTCTTAAAATGCTAATAGGAATTGTAAACACACACCAATCAAAAACATTTAAAAAATATATTTTTAATATTATGGAAGTTATTTAAGCTAACTGAAATATATATTATTAAAATCTAGACAGGATAAGTCCACCTTTGTGATTACTTATAGTGAAATTTGTATTATGAAAAATACTTAAGTTCAGTACAGATATAAGTCAAAAATGAAAACACAAATATAAACTAGGAAAATTTTTTTTGACTCAATACTTATTGGGATAAAACTATGAAGACATAATTTGTTTTTCAATGAAGTATCCATGTAGATCAGGTAAAATTAATATTCCTACTGGTTATTTATTTGTGTAGTCAAGACAGGATGATTAATTTGAGCAGAAGTGTGTTTACTGTTACTTTTGGGAAAAAAAGTATAATATACCAGTGTAGTGTACTGACTCATATTATTTTGAAATTATTGAGAGATCTAAATTAAAATATAAATAAGCTGAGATAAAGTCACCATAGAAAATATGTTTCTGAGATAACTCCTTGGACTTCTACTTTATCTGCTTGAAGTGAGTCCCTTCAGACTGCTTCTTTTGGATTGTAATAAGAAGTTGTTTGATTTAAAAATATCTTACCATCACAAACAAAGTTATGATATAGTTTTCTTAAAATAAAAGGTTAAATGTGTTTTACTTTTCTCACCTTTTTTTTTTTTGGTTTTGTTTTTAAAATATTCATGTGAGATCATGAACATGAGACCATGTTAGAGAAAAAAATGGTTTTGAGCCACATGGATAATCTCTTCTTTAAAAACAAAATCAAGTAAATAAAAAGCTCTAACAACCAATATTATCAAGATTTATCTTAAAATAGCTTATTTATTCTTGAAATGTTTTTGGCTGAGTTAAGTTCACAATTTTTGATTGAGCCCTCACAATCTTCCAAGAAATAAAATATGGATAAAGTTAAAAAGTAGAAGTATATTAGGATGTACTAAAGCTACCTTCTGGGAAATGTACATATATAAATGACAAATCCTATATTTGCTGTTGAATGACAATAAAGAAAGCCAATAATCCATAGCACCTGAGACCTGAAAACCAAGCAGTAACACCAACAGTTTCTAATGTTATATTATAAGCTAGAGATTCTTCACTATACAAGGACTATATGCTTTGTATTCATTGTAGTTCTTGGTTACAAACAACAGAAAATTTATTCGAGTTACTCTAATCAGAAAAGGTGTTTTCTGGAAAGGTATTGGGTATCTCTGCAGAGTAGAAGAATAGAGCAAAAATCACACCACAAGAAGAGTCAGCCCAACACTAGTATCACCAGTGGTTTTAACTGTCCCCATTTCTTTGAACCATTCTCTCAGTATTCAGTATCCAGGCCTGGAGTATGGTTCAGTGATCTTATGTATGGCTATGCCCTAGGGAGAGCCAGGGTCTAGTTTATCTGTCTATGCTGGGGGATAAGGACACTGCCTCCTGTCAAAATGCCTAACCAGTAGATTCCACAAGTAGAGGAAGAGGTCTCACATGACAGAAATCTTACCAAAAAAAACAAGAAAAGAAAGAATAGCCTCCAAATATCTTTATTACAAGCAGACCTCATGAGTGTGATTAGCAAATAAAAACTGCAACGAGGAAAATACTTTAATTTTTGACCATCTCCCCAACAATAACCACAGAAATAAAAAAATATATATATTTGCTTTTGAACTGATTAAGTTAGCTGGTAACAATTGTTGATTTTTGATTTAACATATTTTTATGCTATTTCCTCATCAGGAGCCAAAATTTTGCTTTGAAATACTATAGAAAAGCACTTGAGCCCAAGAGTAGTTTTTGCATCATAAATGAAGCCCTCTTGTTAAGAGTTAATGTGGAACATAGCAGGTATGATTAGGATTGTTTGGAACCAGACTGAGTTCAAATCCTGCCTCTATTCCTTGCCTATGTGTGAACTTGCACACATCAAGCTTTCACTGTACCTTAGCTTGCTCATTTGTAAAATGGGAAGAAGAAGAATAGTATCTATCTCTGGAGGCTGTTGTTAGGATTGAATTTATATGAGCACAACAGTACCAGCAGGAGTGAGCACAATGCACCCATGAACCACCATTATCACTGGTTGCCTCTGCTAAGTGACCATGATCTACTTCATATGCTGGAAATATGGGGTGACATTGCTACAACTACACACATCACTTGTTTTAAACATTTCAAGATTTGTTCATCTAGATATCATTTTGATATGTGCCACAAAAGGGAGAGTTGTTATTTTGTTTGCAGTGAATTTAGCTCTGGCCACCTGGTATGTTGAGCTTTATCTTCAATTAGAAGCAGGGGTTCTGGGTTCTAGTTCTAATTTCACTATAATGGGTTGTTACTCGGCAAGCTACTGACCTAAATTATCTCATTTATAAAAGGAAAAGTCTAAAAACTTGATCTTGAATGCTACTTTGGCATTCTTCAATGATGGCTCTGAAAAAAAAAAAAAAAAAAGAAAAGAAAAAGTCCTCCTGAATACTGAGATTAACATGCCTCATTTTATTTTGTTTTGCTTTATTGCACTTTGCAGATATTGCATTTTTTACACATTTAAGATTTGTGTCAATCCTGTGTCAAGCAAGTCTCTCAGTGCCATTTTTCCAATAGCACTTGCTCACTTTATATCTCTGTTTCATATTTTGGTAATGCTGACAATTTTTCAAACTTTTGATTATTATTATATTTTGTGGTGATGACTGTAATTGTTTTGGGGCACCACAAACTGCACCCATATAAGACAGCAAACTTAATCAATAAATGTTTTGTGTGTTTGGACTCCTCCAATGACCAGACATGCCCCCATCTCTCTCCCTCTCTTTAGACCTATTCCATGAGACACAACAATATTGAAATCAGGTTAGTTAATAACCCTACAATAGCCTCTAAGTGTTCAACTGAAAGAAAGAGTTGCATGTCTCTCACTTTAAATCAAAAGCTAGAAATGATTTAGCTCAGAGAGGAAAGCATGTCGAAAGCTGAGACAGTCCTCTTGTGCCAACAGTTAGTCAAGTTGTAAATGCAAAGGAAAAAATACTGAAGGAAATTAAGAGTGCTATCCCAGTGAAAACACAAGTTATAAGAAAATGAAACAGTCTTACTGCTGATATGGAGAAAGTTCCAGTGGTCTGGATCAAACCAGCCACAACATTCCCTTAGCCAAAGCCTAATCCAGAGCAATGTCCTAACTCTCTTCAATTCTGTGAAAGCTGAGAGATGGGAGGAAGCTGAAAAAGAAAAATCTGAAGCTAGCAGAGGTTGGTTCATGAGATTTAAGGAAAGAAGTCATCTCCATAACATAATAGTGCAAGGTGAAGCAGCAAGTGGATGTAGAAACTGTGCCAACTTATCCTGATGATCTAGAAGATCTAGCTGAGATAATTAATGAAGATGGCTACACTAAACAACAGATTCTCAATGTAGCCTTATACTGGAAGAAAATGTATAAAGAGCCTTATACTGGAGCCTTATACTGGAAGAAAATGAAAGGTCTTTCATAGCTAGAGAGGAAAAGTCAGTGCCTGGTTTCAAAGCCTCAAAGACAGGCTGACTCTCTTCTTAGGGGATAATGAAGTAAGTGACTTTAAGTTGAATCCAATGCTCATTTGCCATTTCAAAAAATTTAGGGCCCTTAAGAATTATGCTAAATGTACTCTGCCTGTGCTCTATAAATGGAACAACAGAGCCTAGGTTTAAAACGTAGTTTATGAACTACTTTAAGCCCACTGTTGAGATCTACTGGTCAGAAACAAAGATTCCTTTCAAAGAATTACTGCTCACTGACAATGTACTTGGTCACCGAAGAGCCCCAGTGGAGATGTACAACAAGATGAATGTTGTTTTCATGCCTGCTAACACAGCATCCATCCTGCAGCTCATGGATTGAGGAGTAATTTTTACTTTCAAGTCTTATCATTTAAGAAATACATTTTATTAATCTATAGCTGCCATAGATAGTGATTCTTCTGATGGATCGGGGCAAAGTCAATTGAAAACCTTCTGGAAAGGACTGACCATTTTGGATGCCATGAAGAACATTTGTAATTCATGTAAAGAGGTCAAATATCAACATGAACAAGAGCTTGGAAAAAGTTGATTCTAACCCTCATTGATGACTTTGAGGAGTTCAAGACTTCAGTGGAGGAAGTAACTACAGACATAGTGAAAATAGCAAGAATTAGAATTACAAGTGGAGTCTGAAGATGTGACTGAATTTCTTTGATGTTATGATAAAACTTTGATGGAAAGAGCTGCTTCTTATGGATGAACAAAGTTTTGTTTTTTTTTTTTTTTCCTAGATGGAATCTACCTACTCCTGGTGACGATGCTATAAAGATTTTTGAAATGACAACTAATGACTTAAAGCAGTACATAAACTTAGTTGATAAAGCAGTAGCAGTGTTTGAGAGGATTGATTCCAATTTAGGAAGAAGTTGTACTGTGGGTAAAATGCTATTAAACAGGATTGCATGCTACAGAGAAATCATTTGTAAAAGGAAGAGTCAATCGGTGTGACAAACTTTATTGTATCATTTTTTTATATTATTGGAATATAATTGATTTACAATATTGTGTTAGTTTCAGGTGTACAGCAAAGTGAATCAATTATACATATACATATATCCACTCTTTTTTATTTATTTATTTATTTTTTTTTTGCGGTACGTGGGCCTCTCACTGTTGTGGCCTCTCCCATTGCAGAGCACAGGCTCTGGACATGCAGACTCAGCGACCATGGCTCACAGGCCTAGCTGCTCCGCGGCATGTGGGATCCTCCCAGGTGCGGGCACAAACCCGTGTCCCCTGCATCGGCAGGCGGACTGTTGACCACTGCACCACCAGGGAAGTCCTCCACTCTTTTTTAGATTCTTTTCCCATATAGGCCATTACAGAATATTGAGTAGTGTTCCCTGTGCTACACAGTAGGTTCTTATTAGTTATCTATTTTATATATAGGACTGTGTATATGTCAATCCCAATCTCCCAATTTATCCCTCCCCCTCCTTATCCCCTGGTAACTGTATGTTTGTTTTCTACATCTGTGACTTTACTTCTGTTTTGTAAATAAGTTCATTTTGTACCCTTTTTTAGATTCCACATATAAGTGATATCATATGATATTTGTCTTTCTGTGTCTGATTTACTTCACTCAGTATGACAATCTCTAGGTCCATCCATGTTGCTGCAAATGACATTGTTTTGTTCTTTTTTTATAGCTTAGTAATATTTTATTGTATATATGTACTACGTCTTCTCCATCCATTCATCTGTCGACGGACTTTTAGGTTGTTTCCATGTCTTGGCTATTGTAAATAATGCTGCAATGAACATTGGGGTGCATGTATCTTTTTGAATTATATTTTGTTCTGGGTATATGCCTAGGAGTGGGATTGCTGGGTCATATGATAGTTCTATTTTTAGTGTTTAAAGAAAAAGTAACCTCCATATTGTTCTCCATAGTGGCTGTACCAATTTACATTCTCACTAACAGTGTAGGAGTGTTCCTTTTTCTCCATACCCTCTCCAGCATTTATTGTTTGTAGATTTTTTGATGATGGCCCTTCTGATCCGTGGGAGGTGATACCTCATTGTAGTTTTGATTTGCATTTCTCTAATAATTAGTGATGTTGAGTGTCTTTTCAAATATTTTTTTGTCATCTGTATGTCTTCTTTAGAGAAATGTCTATTTAGATCTTCTGCCCATTTTTTGATTATTGTATCTTATTTTAAGAAAGTGCCACAGCTACCCCAACTTTCACCATCCACCAGCCTGATCATTAAGGCTTGCTGAAGGCTCAGATCATGGTTAGCATTTTTTAGCAATAAAGTATTTTTAAATTAATGTATGTACTTTTTTAGATATAACACTATTCACACTTAATAGACCACAGTATAGTATAAACCTAAACATAACTTTTATATGCACTGGGATACCAAAAAATTCATGTGACTTACTTAATTTTGGTATTCATTTCATTACAGTGGTATGGAACTGAACCCACAACATCTCTGAGGTATGTCTGTAACGAAATACCAGAACCTGCCTAACTATCTGTGAATAGAGAATAGAGACAGGTTAAGAATTTAAAATGTCTTTGGGAAAGGTAGGGAGAGGGGAAGGGATAAATTAGGAGGTTGCGATTAACATATACATACTATTATATATAAAATAGATAATCAACAAGGACCTCCTGTATAGCACAGGGAACTCTACTCAATATTCTGTAATAACCTATATGGAAAAAGAATCTGAAAAAGAATAGATGTATGTATACGTATAACTGAATCACTTTGCTATATACCTGAAATGAACACAACATTGTAAATGAACCCTGATATAGAATTCTATAATCCAATATAGAATACAAATTTAATAAAAAGAAAATAATTTAAAATGCCTTTAAGAAATCACCTGCAAGGTGACTGAACTTACTCAAAGGTATTGGTGAGTAGAAAACCTGGGGGTGGGGGTAGGGAAACAAAAAGCATCAAAAAAAGAAAAAAAATCAGTCATGTTAAAGGGAATAAGGGATTTGAATTTAATCAAAATAATTAATGGCCCTGGGCCTCTGGGAAGGTGATAGACTCTGGCCTGTACATGCACAATTCACTCCCTAATTCTGGTGGTCTTGCCCCTACACAGCCTTTGGGCCACAGCTTGGTGTCTCACACCTGGCAGGCCCCTCGAGTGAGGCACCACCACACTGTGACTCTGAGTGAGGAGGTGATGTTGAGGAGGGTTAGACTGTGCCTGATAGGTGGCATGAGCCAGACTCCTTAGGACAGAATCTGGGATGTGGAGCCTCTGGCGCTCACAACACCTAAGAGTTTCTCATCTTAGGACTCTCCAGCACCTGGTAGAACTCCTAAGGGGAGAACAAAGGTAAGTAGCAAAATATATAAGTAAAGACTATAGTGATGAAATGTTGACATTTAACACATAAAGAAAAACAAAAATTTAGAGGAAATGAGCCTTTAAAGAAAAAAAATACAATTAAATTAAGTCCATTAGAGGTTTGTTAAACTTGAACCTGACTTCTAATGAAGTTATAATCTCACCCTTTCATGGTTCAAGTTGTCATCTACATGCTGACACAGAATAATGTTTTGATGCATGAAGCAGTGTGGGGTTTTTTTTTGTTTATTTTATTTTATTTATTTTTTGCGGTACGCGGGCCTCTCACTGTGGTGGCCTCTCCCATTGCAGAGCACAGGCTCCGGACGTGCAGGCCCAGCGGCCATGGCTTATGGACCCAGCCGCTCCGTGGCATGTGGGATCCTCCCGGACCGGGGCACGAACCCATGTCCCCTGCATCGGCAGGCGGACTCTCAACCACTGCACCACCAGGGAAGCCCCAAGCAGTGTATTTTTGTTTTCTATTTTTCTGTTTTCTTTTCCTCCTCACGCCCTTCCAGAAAGAGAGTGGCTCTGAGTGTGCTTCCTCCAGGGAGAGATGTGGCAGGCAGGCAGCAGAAATGCCTGCAAGTTTTTGGTTTTTCTGTTTCGAGAGCTTCAGGGAAGCTTAGAGAGTATTTTCAGTATATACAGAAACATCTGGGAGAACAAGTGGGAAGAGATGAGTGCTTATATCCAACTTGGAAAAAAAAAATAATGTCTCCTCAGGTAGATGAAGAAAAATAAAGGTAAGGGATGTCTGTAGTGAGAGAGCAGAGGACCCTACTTGAGACAAAAGGGAGTGGCACAATCCAAAAAGAAAAAAATGTCTGCCTGATTTCTCCAGTCAAATGGTCCATGGACAATCTGGCAAAGATTCTTGGGTGCCAGAATGCTGCAGTAGCAGGCAAGTGTATCTCATGCCACTGAAAAGTGACACTAGAAGGAGCTTCTGAATCTAAAGTTGCCATATGAATAGAAGGCAGCATGTGAATGTTGATTCTACAAGAACAGGAACTTTATCTTTCCTCTGTTTCTCCAGCTCCAGAAAATGTCATGTGCTCCAGAACATGTCAAGCACATAGTAGATGCTCAGGTAATATTTACTGCATTATAAATGAATGAATAAGTATGGGTAAGAACTAGTTATGCCTCATGAAAACCCAGTGGAACAAAGGCCAGCAGAAAGATAGACCTGGCAGCACATTGCTTCTGGCACATTTTCTTGAAGACTAGTTTCTCCCATTATCTTGCACTCACATTTGCTTTGATCCCCTAATACTATACACTCACAAAGGAACTCAGGTATATCTTCAAAGAAACTGAAGGGAGGTGTGATGGAGATTAAGATTTTGCCACCCTTCTAGAAGAGGATTTCATACGAGAAAGTAGCTCATTTACTCTTTGACAATTATTTATTAGCCCTTCTTATGTACCAGACACTGTCCTAGGCACTAGTCATATGGCAGTAAACCCAAGTAGAAATATAGAAACAGAAAGCTACATTTCTCATACAGAACTAATGTTTTTAATAATTATTATAGGTCAGGTTCTATTATGTGTATTATAAGTAACAACTCAAGAGAACCATCAAGTAGATATTACAATAATAAATATTTTATAGATGAGAAAACTAAAACACAGAAAAGTTAAGTATTTTGTGCAAGGTCACAAAAACAGAAAGGGTAGACTTTTGATTTGAACCAAGGGCATTCAGGCCCCAATTCCATGGTCATAACTGTGAGTCTGTGAGCTGAATATATATTCTTTACAACCTGAGGTAGAGAAAACAACCCTCAAAAGCAGATCTCTACCCAAGACCTCTTGCTTGGGCTCCACATCCCTACATCCAGATGCTTACTGGATATCTCCAAGTGGATTCCCCACAGGTACCTCAGACTCAATTTACATAATCAAACTGAATTTCTGAGTTTCCTGCCTCAGGAAAAGACATCCTTCTCAATATTTTTGGCCACATGAAAAATCTGCTTTTCTTCCTTTCTTCCTTCACTCTCCCTAACCCACAGCGAAGATTTCATCTAGTCAAACACCAGATCCTGTTGCTTCTCTCTTTCTAATATCTGCTAAGGCTCTTGCAAATTGGGCTGCTATCATTTCTTATTTGTATTATTTTAATAATACAATTATTAATACCTTGTTCCTCCAACCCAAACTTCTGCAATATAGTCTCCACAATCCACTCAAACTGAGATTTATGAGACAAAAATCTGACTGTTTCATATTCATGTCACTATAGCTTAAGGATGAAACCCAATATTCTTTTTGACTTACCACATAAAACCAGTCATGATATGAATCCACTTTGTTGCTATAGCTTCACTTTTCACCCTTTTCCCCTTCAGTCCTACTGAACTTATTGGAATCCATCAGATGTACATTCTGCACCTTTGCAAATAATTTATCTTTTTAAATAAATCCTTCATAATTCCTTCTTCATCAGCATAATCCAATTCCTTGTTATGATCTCAATGAAGATGTCATTTCCTCTGAGAAACCTTTTTTAAACTTTACAGACTAGTTTAAGTGCCCATTCTTTCCTTATTACTGTTTACTTTTCTGTCTTCTCCTCCAGACCACACTTTCCTTGTGGTTAAGACTGTAACTTGGGAACTACGTGTGCATCCTTATTTCCCTAGGAGAAGTGCAATTAAAAAAAAAAAAAAAAAGCTGTTGAGTGAATGAAAAATCATTACATTAATTAATTCCTACTGGGGAGTGAGTGAGCAATAAACCAATCCAAATACGGGAGAGAAAACATTTTTTAAAGTAATATCTGGTATAAAGGGACTGTGAAATTAAAACAAGGATATGATCATAAATCTTACTCTAACTGGATCAGATCAACAGCATTCTCACTTTCCATCAGCCAAAATACACAGCAGTAGCCACAGGTGCCTTTTCTTTGAAATCCAAAAATAAGAACAGTTTTCATTGCACTAGTTCACTTCACTAACAATTATCAATAATTGGGAAAATCAGCTTCTAAAGGAGCAAGCTAGGTGATCAGATTAAAACACTTATAAAGAAGCCTTGAAACAAAAGAACAGTTTATTTCAAAATATTCCTTAGTATAGTGAGTCTGTCTAGCCAGGAACTGAGATCCCTGGATAAGGTAATTTGATCTAAGTAGTTTATTCTGAAGGGGAAGTACTGCATAAGGAAACAGTACAAGACCTAATCTCCTTTCAGGATAATAGAGATCTTATCAGGGCTCTGAAACTCTCTAGTCACATGACCTTAGCTAAGTCATATTATCTTCCTCATCTTTAAGTTGGGAATACCAACATCTCTTCTTTCAATTGCCTGGGATGTTGTGAAGCTCAAGGGAGAGCAAGACGAATACAAGGTGTGCCAATACATGTGATGACATGGTTTCTCCTATTTAAAGACCTCACTGCCAAGCGGTCTCCAAAGAAGTGAAGGTTAAAGCAGTGGTTCTCAGTGGGAGTGTTACCTCCCTGTAGAATTGAATGTTTTAGAGATCTGTGTATAAATTTTAATTGGCAATGATGAGAGGGGCTACTGAAGTTAAATACACAGTAGACAGTGATGTGAGTCACCCTGCAATGAGCAGAAAATTCCAGCATAATGATTTTCTATTCTATGGCAAATTATAAATAATGAAAAACTCTCTAACCTATGGCAAGATTTAAAAATGTCTTGATGTAAGCGAAAAATCTGTTTACAATAAGCATAAGGTCCTCTGCAAGTGTTTGTCCACTGCACAAGGATTCCTGGCTATGAGGCCATGTAAAGTCATAATCCAGCCAAGCAATGTGCCCTGGCTCATGTGTCTGGGCTGTATCCAGAAGGAAGAGGTGTTTTAAAAATTCTCTAAAAGGTACACACATTTGAATACATTGAATTTTCAGAAAGGCAACTACCATAGAAACCTAGGGAATATTGTACTTTGGTTTTCGAAAAATTTAGCAAGATTTTTCACCATTAAAAAAAAAATCATGTTCCAATGATAATTATGATCATGATATTTGAGATACCAAAACCTGAGTCACTTTATCTATCATCTGTTTATCTTGTGTATATGTATATACACACTCAACTGAACAAAATTTCTGATACTCAGTGATTACCCAATAAGTTTATTTTCTTTTTCTTCTTTTACACCCTCAAATATTTATTCAAAATAATAAAAAGACAAATGCTTTCCCACCTGACTGCCATAACTTAGAAGTAAATTTTTGTTCTGCCAAATAGGTGGAATATATTTCAGATAATACTGGGGTTGTGAGTGGATTTGAGGAAAATCAATATGATAACACATGCTATGCCAGAGCCTTGGCAAAGAACATAACATATGCCCAGAGCTAAACATTCCATATTTATTATTCCAAAGGTGTTGCCAGTCTAGAGAAAGTAATTCAGCTTTTGTATTTTGAGAGAAAATATATTTATTCTAAAAGATCACTAAAAATAATTTCATGAGGCATCTTTAAAGTAACTACAAACCACTATTTTTAGGACAGTTCAAAACATTGGGAAGAGAAGATTCACACATCAATGAATTGTGACATAAAAGTTTTTGTTTCCTGTATATAATATACAGGGAAAAAAATTCTAATTAAATGAAGATTTAAATAAAATTACTAATGGACTAAAAGAAAAAAATAGTTTACATTATATTGTTAGAGACTACCTTTCTAGATTTATTGCAGAAAGACCACACACCTCTACCAGGAGGCACTCACAACCTAGTGGAGGAATCATTTGTTTACATAGAACACTGTGATATATTGCCTTGTAGGACATACAAATATAGTCACACAGAACAATGGGCATCTAAATTCACCTGGGCAAGTCAGAGTGGAAACTCCAACTGGGTTTTAATGATGCTATAAGAGTTTTCTGGGGAGAAAGAGAGGTAAAGAGGACTTCCTCACTCAGCATAGCAAACAGTTCAGGAACATACTTGGAATCATGGCAAAGGTAACACCAAGATTAAAAATACCAGTTAATAATTTATTCTGATAATATTAACTTTTTTTTTTTTTTAAACAGCAATTACTTGCCACATTCATCAAGCTCTCCCTAAGTTCTCTACATGCTGTGTGCTGGGGACTGAAGGCAAAATCCTACCTCACAGAAAGAAAGGATGAAAGAGAAATGGACTTTATTGAAGAAGCTCAAAAGCAGAGGTTTAGCAAAGTAGAACATTTAGCTCCCAGAGCTGGCATCCTGCTGAGGCCAGTGTTGCTGGATGTATTTTGGGGTATGCTCCAGAAGGGAGTCCTGGAAGCATACAAGAAGCCATGTGTGTCTGGAATGGAGTGGGGTGTGGCCCACCTGTGCTGATATGGCACCTGATGACCCTGCATAAAAGTAACATTATGAGCTATGCTCCCTGCTGGGGAAAGAGTGAGCTGTGAGTCCCAGCTAACTTGGTGCCAGGCACTCTTGATTGAGCTGCTGACACCATACATTCCTTATTTCACTTAATGATTATAATAACCAATTCACAATTAAGAAAAAATTTTGAGTTTCAGCTCTGCCATTTGCCAGCTTGAACAATTTATTAAGTTTAGGTCTCAGTTTTCTTATCTATGAAATAGGAATACTATTACATATAGCATTAGTTTGATTATATCAGATTAGGATTAGATTGATTAGTATTGAAATAAGTATTAATGTTTTAAATTGAGATATTCTCTGTTAATTATGTCCCCTTCCTTCTCCCAAGGATATAGTGTACCTATGCATTTATCTTTTAATAGTGAGGATTGTCAGGTAAGATTTATGATGAAATATGGCAAATGGAATTTAATCGTAATACATAAATTTGGGGAGGATAAGGAAGGGGACATTTCTGTGTTTTGTTTTGTCTTCAGAGAAGAACATTGGAAAGAATTTAGAAAGAATGAAATTACTGTGAATATTTTTCTAACCTCCAAGAGGTACAAATCTAATGGATATGTGTAGAACATTAGATGACTTTGAACTAGTATGTGTGCAGCACAGTGAGATAATCAAGCTATGGTTTTAGAAGAACTGTAATGCTCAACAGAAAACCTGGCAGATGCTGAAGAGTATAATGTATGGATCTCCTAAAGCTGGTGGCGGAAAATAAAGCAATAGTCTTGGAAAATGAGATAAAAGACCCATGCCTGTATGATGGTGATAAGCAATGTGGCTGTATATTTTTAAGGATTTGGATTTGTTAGGGTTTTCACTGCAAAAATGAGACTTAATATTTCTTAGAATTTTGTATTTGTTTTTGTTTTTCCAGTTAGTTAAACCTCTTTCTCTAAACTTAATTAGTGTTATTCCAAGTAGCAAAAACTGGCCTGGAAAATTTTTCCTTCCAATAGTGAGAAAAAGTTTATGTCACGTGATGTGGAACAGCTTGAAATGTTGTCAAGTTCTCCTCTTGGAGTTTAATTATTTGTCTAAGTCCAACCCATATGACATTCCTCTACAAAGTAGGAAACAAGAGTTTCTCTGGAAATCCTGTTAAAGACTCCTGGGTAGGCTTGAGCTATCATTAGATAAAATTGGTCAATGTTCACAAAATGGAGAAATAAAGCTCCGCTTCATGAGTTCACTTTATTATGTCCAAAAGAACTGCGTACATTTTACACTGCTTTAAATTTATTTTTCTCCTATGAAAATGCAGCAGTATTAAAGTGTTGAAAAATGCAGGCTCAGAGGCTGCATTGTGAGTGTGATTAAGGTTTAAGCTATTCGTGGCTGCAAGTATAAAGAAAAATTCTTGAGGTAAAGCCAGTGTATATGTAATTGCTTTTTCTTCTCCATTTTTGTAAAATGAAGATTTTGTAATTATATGATAGTGTTTTCTAGGCATTTCTAATTTGGTCATTCTCTTTGCCTTTGTTCCCTCTTTCTGCATTTTGCCTCTCCTTTCAGAAATTAATCATTGTAGATATCATCTGAACAAAGAACCCAGTATGAATAAATGCACCCTGACCACTTAGTCAAGCAGCCAACAGGTATTCTTGAACAAAGTTGCTGCAATATTCATTTATGGTAATAATGGGAATTTTTAAAAATGTATAACTTAAAATTATAGATTTACTTATATAAACTCAAACATATACATATATATTTTAAAATATTATTTGTATTAAATTTTGAATAAGCTTTGTATTGTTTTAAAGTATTTTGAAAGTTGTAAAGTCTGAGCATTTTTCCATGACGCTCAATGTTTTATCAAAATAATATAATTTTCATTAATTTATTTTTAAATGTATTCATCTTAAAGGAGAGCCATTGCAAACTAATGGTGTAAAGTAAAAGCCCACACAGCACCTCAGTCTCACCATACAGAAATAAAAACAGGTACATGCCTGGTTTGTATATCTTCAGCCATTTATATGCACAGTTATATAGCTATATGGATATAGAGATATACACACGTTTTACATTTCAAAAACGAGATCATGCAGTAAGTTTCATGATATTTTCATTAAACAATATACAATGGTTAATATCCTATGGTTAAAACTTTCCTTCTAACTCATGATTTGAATGACATCTCTATATATCACATAGTTATTTTTATTAAACCATACATCTATTGTTAGATACTTTCCATTTCTTGTTATTTTAAATGAAACAATAATGAATATCCATACTTTTGTATGTACAATACATGAATATATTTGTCTATATCTCTGATTATTTTCCAGTATATTTCTAAAGTAATTACTTAAATCAATAGCACAGTCTTTATTAAATTACTTTTACAAGATTTCTGATATCTGATAGGACACGTGTCCCTAACTCATTTTTCTCTCCAGAGAAGAGCTTATTCTACCCTTTGGCACTTACCATACAGTGTAGAATTAGCTTATCAACTTGCATGAAAACTTTTGATAGGTTGTGATTGAAATCACATTAAACTTGAAGAGAATAAATATCTCTGTCATACTGAGACTTCCCAAACTTTGACACAGTAAATATCTCCATGAGCTTAATCTTTTAAAAATTTTTAATAAAGTTTAATAACTTCCCATGTAAGTCTTGCACATATAATATTTATTCCAAGGTGTCTTATAATTTTTAAAGTATTAAATTTTTGTTGTATGTCAATAAACAAGTTTGCTGAATTTTATTATTCATTCTAAAAATTCATACACATACTTTAAGCTATTTGTACAGCAAATCATATCATTTGCTATTAAATGAGTTTTATTCTTCCGTTTCATTTTACCTCTACCTTATCTTTTATTTTACTTTACTCTAAATCCTGTAGTACATTTTAAAATAAAATCACTTTTAGCAGGTGCCTTGTCTCATTCCTGATTTTAGCGGGAATTCTTGAACATTTCACTTATAAGTATGGTGCTTTCTGCAGAACTTGATATTTATGCTTCCTTTCTCCAATGATTTATAATGTCAGTCCTGTCATATACAATTTCCATACATATATGGATCTTTTTCTCCTTTCACAATTCTGTTCCACTGAACTATTTGTCTATCACTGTGACATACCAAACTGTTTGGTATTATAAGTCTATCATTAGTATTGCTATTGATAAGGTATATATTCTCAATGTATTTTTCATCAAAATTATCTTAGCTCATCTGAGAACTCTCCTGTTTCATATGGATTTTAGGATCACTATGCATTTTTCATGAAATTCCTTGTTTTGATAGTTTTAAAAATTGTATTGAAGTTTTTAGAAAAAGTAGGAATAACTGACGTAATTAAAACAGCAGTATTTCCTAAGATTACAATCCATTTATTTGAGTATATTTTGTGGGTTTCAATAATGTTTTGAAAATTGCACCTCATATATCTCATTTCTTTTTCTCTTCTAACTGCATTACTAAAACTCTGAGTTGAGAGTAGACATTTAATTTTGTTGCTGATCCTCTATAATAAAGTTTTCATCCTAAGTGGGCTATTTGCTATTAGTTTGATGTTAGATTCATTTTACTGCATTAAGAATTTTGTTGCCAATTGTTAGAGAGAAAAAGAAGAGAAATTTAGAGAGAAAAGAATTTAGAGAGAAAAAGAAGAAGATTAACCTAAATAATGCATTTTATCAATTCTAAGTTGTACACTTACTGTTTGTTTCACATTGTACCACCTTTAGAATTAGGATGCATGACATAATAGTTGTGATAAGAAAGCACTGTGTCCTCCTTTAAATCTTGAATTAGTGTCACATTTTACTGAATAAATTGATTGAATCAATTTAAATTTCCATGTTTTGATATCTTTTAATGGTGGGGAATTTTATTGATAAATTTTACCTATCCTTGCATTTCCCGAACAAACTTTACTTGTCATGATATACACAAATATAACACACTCACATCTGTGAATATACATAGGAGAATAATATTTATTATACATATATTATGTAGTTCTATAATTAACTTGTAACATTATATTTGTTATTTTGCACCTATATTCATACAGTGCAAGTCAGTTCTTTGTTATTCTAACCTTTTCCAGTTTGAGTGTTGTGTTAGGCAAAATGATTGCTATCCCTGAAGATGGCCATGTTTTAACCCCTGGAACATGCACGTATATTATGTTACACAGCATGAGAGAATTAAGGTTGCAGGTAGGATTAAATCAGTTGTCTTTAAGATAGGGAAATTATCCTGAATTATCCAGGTAGGCCCAATGTAATCACAGTGTAGTTAAACCATGGAAGAGGGAGGTGGAAAGGGAGACAGGAGTCAAGAAATGTGGGCCGCGTCTAAAAGATAAAAGAGGCAAGAAATGGATTTTCCCCTAGCACCTCTAATAAAGGAATGTAACCTTGCTAACATCTTGATTTTAGTCCAGTGAGACCCATTCCAAAAGTCTGACATCTGTCTTGCTAGAAGTCACTAAGTTCATAATAATTTGAAACTATAAGAATAGTGGTAGAAAACTAATTCAGGTATAATCATTATATTAGTTTTTACAAAACTATGATATTGCATTGAACCTAAGATGTCATTCAATTTAAGATGCACCATTATTTTATTAGTATTAAAATTAAAACTATGTCAGTTAAACTCTGACAGAAGATTTTATCACATTAACCTTGAGATACATCATAATTTCAAAAATGTTAACATATAAATAGAAGTGAATCTTAGAATATTTGATGCAATTATTGTGAAGCTTTCTTTCTTTTTTCTATTCCCTAAAGCATTTTGCATAAAAAGAGGTTATCATCTTCTTGAAGATCTGATAAACTAGGTTCTGAAACAAGTGGTGTCATTTGGAGGAGAGCATACATTTGCTTATTAATTAATCCTATCAAAGTTTTGAATTTTTCTTCATCAAGATCCTGGATATCCTTGTGTGTATGTAGTTATGAGAGTATTTGTACATATATATTTATATGTAGTAGTGTTAATATTCATTTCATAATTTGTCATCTATATTCAAAAGAGAGGTTAATCTGCCTGAAGTTCCATATTTCTTAAACACAGCCTGTGTGACCTAGCATCTGATAGCTCCAGATAGACTTTATCTAACCCTGCTTGGATTTTTCCAATGATAAATTATGGAAGTATATATGCAATTAGAGAGTTTAAGTTCAATTGGAGATTGCATAGGGAAGGAGAAAGATTGTGGTAGCTATTGTGTGCTAAACTATCTATTTTCATCCATGTCATCAACTGTCTCATTGCACATTGCCCAAACTTTAGCCCAATCTGGCAAACAACTAGAACAATATTTAATCTAGTTAATTTAATCTCTTAATTTGTTTAGTTGTATTATTTAACTAACACTTTTTTGCAAGGGAGGGACTAAAACACTTCTGAGCACTAGCAAGGGCAAAATATAAATTTAAATCTTATGACTTCAGAGTGAAATGGTGAGAAGGTTCATGGCCATAAGCACTGCTGCCTTGGCCTTGAAATGAGAAGTGAGCTTGTGCTAGACCTGACAATTGTCAAGGCAGGCATTGTGAAAATCTATCATCTAGTGTAGTCTGAGCACCTAGGTTGGCATAAATGAAATAAGAGACCAACACATTGCTGAAGCATATGGATTTTTGTGGTTATATTTTAATTGATGGATTTTAAAAATTAAAGAGTTCAATGAGGTTGAAACTAATTTCAGTAAATTTATGGGATAAGAGAAAGGAAAAGAGGCTATTTTATAAGAAATAGTCATGCTGTGTAGATCCACATTTTGCTGAAGTGAAGCAGAAATGACATGGAGATGGGAAAGAACAATGAGCCTAAGATGTTACTGAATTTTCAACCTGAGTAACGATAAGGTCAAGATGTGAATGAGTTACCGATGTGTTGCTGAGGAAATTATTAATAGAATGGAGAGGAAAACAGGAAGGTTATTATGGTTATTGACTAAATTTGTTGAGGTCACCAGTTAGAATAAATAAAAGTTGGTCTGGGTTTGAAAAGAGGGCAGAATGGTCAACGATAGTTATAGCTTAGTGTTCTGAATTGACACTTCACACAAAAAGCAAGTTCTGTCTTGGTCCTAGGGTATGAAGGACAGGAAATGAAAGGATGATCTCTATCTATTAGATATTCTTGAGAAAAATGTGTTATGAATTTTAGGATGTTTAGGTTCAGTTAATGTAGAGAGGTATTTCCCATAGATTCTAAAACAGTTTTTGCATGTTAAGAGTTTCTCAACAATCTTTGTTAAATTAGTGAATGGTTAATGTATTCTGTAGACATTAGTTAGACATTATCCATATTAAATACCTCTAATTTCAGTTTTTCTCTTCACTGTATACATATTTCTATCAACAGGAAATACTGAGTAATATAAAAGTTAGAATTTAGACTTTATAAATTTTAGAATAACTACAATCATTTTCATAATTTTACTGGTAGGTGATTATATCTTCACACAGATCCTGGTGGTACTGAGGTCCGTCATCTGTAAACATTATCAGGTTACCCTTTTTAGCCTTCTCATGAGGCTGAAAGGCTCACAGGATTATACTACCTTATATATTGTCTAATAAGCATTATTGTTCTTAATCGTGAGACCAGGTCATTGTACTTATATTATCCTTCCCAATTTTCATTTCTAGTAAAACCTAGAGAATTACTCATTCCAACCATTTGATAAAATATTTTCTTTTTATCTTTCATTCTTTGGCAAATAACAATTAGAAAACATCAAAAATTCAATGATTCTTTATTGTAAGCCCTTTAGACTAAGTTATTTTGAACAAACCACTTGAGTATCTGGATGGTCCATAAATTAATCTTAATAAATAGTATCCATTTTTAAGATAACTTAATGAAATTAAGCTATTGTTCAAAAATAATGTTTAAAGAATACAAGAAACATTTAGGATTCAGATAGATGATTCAAAATCTTATGAGAAAATAATTTTGGAACTTTAAAATGACCTTTAAAAGAGGCATTGCCTAGATAAAAACTGTGGGAATGAGTAGGTGAAAAGAATAGGGAATTTTTTTAAGGCTCTGTAAAATATATTGTATGTGGTAAGGTATGAGTCAAACCGAAGGATTCAGCTAATTACATTCATCATTTGCGAGCACAAATGTATTATTTTTTGTAATTTTCTTTACTATAATGACTTTCAACTTTTCAAATAATTCTTATAAGTGCATTGAAACAAAGATTTGAAAATTGTAAAACTGGAAAAAAGATTAGTGTAATTAGTATCAAAGACATATTATAATTTAGATAGTATAACATAGCAACGGACTTGGAATGTGAGGATAGGTATGAATAGTGATTCAAACCTTCATTGAGTAGATAACAATGGGTGAATCACATAATCTTGTTAGGGAAAGGTAAATTTCCTTCTCTACCCCTCTTGAATTCTTGTAGCTGGACAAAGAAAAAATATTGACATACAGGAGTGTAACAGGAAAAGAAAGAAACAAGTTTAATTTGTATGCATGGAGGTTTCATAGAAACAGAAAGTAAGAAGTGGCCAAACCAGGCAGTTTTTATTCTTTTTAGACAAAGAAACAATAAATGTGTGAAGAATTGACAAGACAAAGAAATGTAGACTTTGGGTGCTTACCTAGTAAGGAATTTAATCAAAGTTTGGACTTAGGTAGTAAATTAGTAAAGAAGTGTCAAGGTTTGTAGATACAGGGTTCTTGGCCCTGAATCCCCTATCTCTGGAAATTAGGATACATTTCTACCTCCCAGTACAAGGAGGGCACATTTCACATGGGAGATTTAGTTTCTGTTTATGGGAGGCAGAGAAGTGGGTGAAAGTGTCGCTCCTGCACTGACCATTTCTTAAGCAACATTAATTCAAAATAATCAATATGCCATTGAGTCCTATTTTGGGGCAGCCTGCCCTGGACCCCAACAGTTCCATACTCTGAAACTTCCCTGGAATTTTCACATATTAAGAATTGAGCAACCATAAAAAGGAATAAAATTGGGTCATTTGTAGAGATGTGGATGGACCTAGAGTCTGTCATACAGAGTAAAGTAAGTCACAAAGAGAAAAACAAATATATTAACACATATATGTGAAATCTAGGAAAATGGTACAGATGAACCTATTTGCAGGGCAGGAATAGAGATGCAGATGTAGAGAACAGAATGTGGGCACAGAGAGGGAAGGGGAAGGTAGGAAAAACTGGGAGATTAGGATCGACATATATACACTACCATGTGTAAAATGGATAGCTAGTAGGAACCTGCTGTATAGTACAGGGAGCTCAGCTTGGTGCTCTGTGATGACCTAGAGGGGTGGGATGGCGGGGGTGGGAGGGAGGGCCAAGAGGGAGGGGATATATGTATACATATAGCTGATTCACTTCATTGTACAGCAGAAACTAACACAACATTGTAAAGCAACTATACTCCAATTTAAAAAATAAAATAAAAAAAAGAGAGAGGGGGAAGATGGCGGAAGAGTAAGACATGGAGATCACCTTCCTCCCCACAGATACATCAGAAATACATCTACACATGGAACAACTCCTACAGAACACCTACTGAACACTGGCAGAAGACCTCGGACCTCCCAAAAGTCAAGAAACTCCCCACTTACCTGGGGAGAAAAAAAGAACAAACAGAGACAAAAGAATAGGGAAGGGACCTACACCAGTGGGAGGGAGCCGTGAAGGAGGAAAGGTTTCCAGACACTTGAAGCCCCTTTGTGGGCGGAGACTGCGGGTGGCGGAGGAGGGAAGCTTCGGAGCCACGAAGAGTGCAGCAACAGGGGTACAGAGGGCAAAGTGGAGAGATTCCTGCACAGAGGATCCGTGCCGACCGCCACTCACCAGCCCGAGAGGCTTGTCTGCTCACCCGCCGGTGTAGGCGGAGCTGGGAGCTGAGGCTCGGGCTTTGGTCGGAGCGCAGGGAGAGGACTGGCGGCATGAACACAGACTGAAGGGGTGAGTGCACCACGGCTAAGCGAGAGGGAGTCCGGGGAAAAGTCTGGACCTGCTGAAGAGCCAAGAGACTTTTTTCTTCCCTCTTTGTTTCCTGGTGCGCGAGGAGAGGTGGGTTAAGAGCACTGCTTAAAGGAGCTACAGAGACGGGCGCGAGCTGTGGCTAAGAGCACGGACCTCAGAGATGGGCATGAGACATTAAGGCTGCTGCTGACGCCACCAAGAAGCCTGTGTGTGAGCACAGGTCACTATCCACACCTCCCTTAGGGGAAGCTGTGCAGCCTGCCACAGCCAGGGTCCCGGGATCCAGGGACAATTTCCCCAGGAGAACGCACGGTGTGCCTCAGGCTGGTGCAACTTCATGCCAGCCTCTGCCGCCGCAGGCTCGCCCCACACTCCATACCCCTCCCTCCCCCCGGGCATAATTGAGTCAGAGGCCCCAAATCAGCGGCTCCTTTAATCTCGTCCTGTCTGAACAAAGAACAGACGCCGGCGACCTACACACAGAGGGGGGCCAATTTCAAAGCTGAACCCAGAGCTGTGCGAACAAAGAAGAGAAAGGGATATCTCTCTCAGCAGCCTCAGGAGCAGTGGACGAAATCTCCACAATCAACTTGATGTACCCTGCATCTGTGTAATACCTGAATAGACAACGAATCATCCCAAATTGAGGAGGTGGACTTTGAGAGCAAGATTTATTATTTTTCCCCTTTTCCTCTTTTTGTGAGTGTGTATGTGTATACTTCTGTGTTAGATTTTGTCTGTATAGATTTGCTTTCACATTTGTCCTAGGGTTCCATCCGTCAGTTTTTTGTTTTTGTTTTTACTTTTTAATTTCTTTTTCCTAATAAGTATTTTTTATTTTAATAACTATGTTATTTTAGCTTACTTTATTTTATTTTCTTTTATGCTCTTTCTTTCTTTCATACATTCTACTTTTTCTCCCTTGCATTCTGAGCCGTGTGGATAAAAGTTTCTTGGTACTGCAGCCAGGGGTCACTGCTGTACCTCTGAGGTGGGAGAGCCAACTTCAGGACACTGGTCCACAAGAGACCTCCCAGCTCCATGTAGTATCAAATGGCGAAAATCTACCAGAGATCTCCATCTCAACACCAACACCCAGCTTCACTCAACGACCAGCAAGCTACAGGGCTGGACACCCTCTGTCAAACAACTAGCAAGACAGGAACACAAACACACCCATTAGCAGAGAGGCTGCCTAAAATCATAATAAGTCCACAGACACCCCAAAACACACCAACAGATGTGGACCTGCCCACCAGAAAGACAAGATCCAGCCTCATCCACCAGAACACAGACATTAGTCCCCTCCACCAGGAAGCATACACAACCCACTGAAACAACTTTAGCCACTGGGGACAGACACCAAAAACAACAGGAACTACGAACCTGAAGCAAGCAAAAAGCAGACACCAAACACAATAAGATAAGCAAAATAAGAAGACAGAAAAACACACAGCAGATGAAGGAGCAAGATAAAAACCCACCAGACCTAACAAATGAAGAAGAAATAGGCAGTCTACCTGAAAAAGAATTCAGAATAATAATAGTAAAGATGATCCAAAATCTTGGAGATAGAATATAGAAAATGCAAGAAACATTTAACAAGGACCTAGAGGAACTAAAGATGAAACAAGCAATGATGAACAACACAATAAATGGAATTAAAAATGTTCTAGATGGGATCAATAACAGAAAAACTGAGGTAGAAGAACGGATAAGTGACATGGATGATAAAAGAGTGGAAATAACTACTGCAGAGCAGAATAAAGAAAACAGAATGAAAAGAACTGAGGACAGTCTCAGAGACCTCTGGGACAACATTAAACACACCAACATTCAAATTATAGGGGTTCCAGAAGAAGAAGAGAAAAAGAAAGGGACTGAGAAAATATTTGAAGAGATTATAGTTGAAAACTTCCCTAATATGGGAAAGGAAATAGTTAATCAAGTCCAGGAAGCACAGAGAGTCCCATACAGGATAAATCCAAGGAGAAACATGCCAAGAGACATATTAATCAAACTGTTAAAAATTAAATACAAAGAAAACATATTAAAAGCAGCAAGGGAAAGACAACAAATAACACACAAAGGAATCCCCATAAGGTTAACAGCTGATCTTTCAGAAGAAACTCTGCAAGTCAGAAGGGAGTGGCAGGACATATTTAAAGTGATGAAGGAGAAAAACTTACAACCAAGATTACTCTAACCAGCAATGATCTCATTCAGATTTGATGGATAAATTAAAACCTTTACAGACAAGCAAAAGCTGAGAGAGTTCAGCATCACCAAACCAGCTTTACAACAAATGCTAAAGGATATTCTGTAGGCAAGAAACACAAAAGAAGGAAAATACCTATAAAACCAAACCCAAAACAATTAAGAAAATGGGAATAAGAACATACATATCAATAATTACCTTAAATGTAAATGGATTAAATGCTCCCACCAAAAGATACAGACTGGCTGAATGGATACAAAAAATAAAGACCCATATATATGCTGTCTACAAGAGACCCACTTCAGACCTAGGGACACATACAGACTGAAAGTGAGGACATGAAAAAGATATTCCATGCAAATGGAAACCAAAAGAAAGCAAGAGTAGCAATTCTCATATCAGACAAAATAGACTTTAAAATAAAGACTATTAGAAGAGAAAGAAGGACACTACATAATAATCAAGGGATCAATCCAGCAAGAAGATATAAAAATTGTAAATATTTATGCACCCAACATAGTAGCACCTCAATACATAAGGCAAATACTAACAGCCATTAAAAGGGAAATCAACAGTAACACAATCATAGTAGGGGACTTTAACACCCCGCTTTCACCAATGGACAGATCATCCAAAATGAAAATAAATAAGGAAACAGAAGCTTTAAATGATACATTTAACACGATGGACTTAATTGATATGTATAGCACATTCCATCCAAAAACAACAGAATACACATTTTTCTCAAGTGCTCATGGAACATTCTCCAGGATAGATCATGTCTTGGGTCACAAATCAAGCCTTGGTAAAATTTTTAAAAAATTGAAATTGTATCAAGTATCTTTTCCGACAACAACACTATGAGACTAGATATCAATTACAGAAAAAGATCTGTAAAACACACAAACACATGGAGGCTAAACAATACACTACTTAATAACGAAGTGATCACTGAAGAAATCAAAGAGGAAATAAAAAAATACCTAGAAACAAATGACAATGGAGACAAAACAACCCAAAACCTATGGGGTACAGCAAAAGCAGTTCTAAGAGGGAAGTTTATAGCAATACAATCCTACCTTAAGAAACAGGAAACAACTCGAATTCACAACCTAACCTTGCAACTAAAGCAATTAGAGAAAGAAGAACAAAAAACTCCAAAGTTAGCAGAAGGAAAGAAATCATAAAGATCAGATCAGAAATAAATGAAAAAGGAATGCAGGAAACAATAACAAAGATCAATAAAACTAAAAGCTGGTTCTCTGAGAAGATAAACAAAATTGATAAACCTTTAGCCAGATTCATCAACAGAAATGGGAGAAGACTCAAATCAATACAATTAGAAATGAAAATGGAGAAGTAACAACTGACACTGCAGAAACACAGAAGATCATGAGAGATTACTACAAGCAACTCTATGCCAATAAAATGGACAGCCTGGAAGAAATGGACAAATTCTTAGAAATGCACAACCTGCCAAGACTGAATCAGGAAGAAATAGAAAAAAAAAAAAAAATGAACAGACCAATCACAAGCACTGAAATTGAAACTGTGATTAAAAATCTTCCAACAGGGCTTCCCTGGTGGCACAATGGTTGAGAGTCCGCCTGACAATGCAGGGGACACGGGTTCTTGCCCCAGTCCAGGAAGATCCCACATCCGTGGAGCGGCTGGGCCTGTGAGCCACGGCCGCTGAGCCTGCGCGTCCGGAGCCTGGGGTCCACAAAGGGAGAGGCCACAACAGTGAGAGGCCTGTGTACCACAAAAAAAAAAAAAAAAAAAAAAAAAAAATCTTCCAACAAAGGCCAGGATCAGATGTCTTCACAGACGAATTCTATCAAACATTTAGAAAAGAGCTAACACCTATCCTTCTCAAACTCTTCCAAAATATAGTAGAGGGAGGAACACTCCCAAACGCATTCTACGAGGACAGCATCACCCTGACACCAAAACCAAGAGGATGTCACAAAGAAAGAAAACTACAGGCCAATATCACTGATGAACATAGATGCAAGAATCCTCAACAAAATACTAGCAAACAGAATCTAACAGCACATTAAAAGGATCATACACCATGATCAAGTGGGGTTTATTCCAGGAATGCAAGGATTCTTCAACATACACAAACCAATCAATGTTATACACCATATTACCAAATTAAAGGAGAAAAACCATATGGTCATCTCAATAGATGCAGAGAAAGCTTTTGACATAATTCAACACCCATCTATGATAAAATCCCTCCAGAAAGTAGGCATAGAGGGAACTTTCCTCAATATAATAAAGGCCATATATGACACACCCATAGCCAACATCAGTTTTTCAATGGTGGAAAACTGAAAGCATTTCCACTAAGACCAGGAACAAGACAAGGTTGTCCACTCTCACCACTCTTATTCAACATAGTTTTGGAAGTTTTAGCCACAGCAAGCAGAGAAGAAAAGGAAATAAAAGTAATAAATCAGAAAAGAAGAAGTAAAGCTGTCACTATTTGCAGATGACATGATACTATACATAGAGAATCCTAAAGATGCTACCAGAAATCTACTAGAGCTAATGAATGAATTTGGTAAAGTAGCAGGATACAAAATTAATGCACAGAAATCTCTGGCATTCCTATATACTAATGATGAAAAATCTGAAAGTGAAATCAAGAAAACACTCCCATTTACCACTGCAACAAAAAGAATAAAATATCTAGGAATAAACCTACCTAAGGAGACAAAAGACCTATATGCAGAAAATTATAAGACACTGATGAAAGACACTACAGATGATACAAATAGATGGAGAGATATAGTATGTTCTTTGATTGGAAGAATCAACATTGTGAAAATGACTCTACTACCCAAAACAATCTACAGAATCAATGAAATCCCTATCAAACTACCACTGGCATTTTTCACAGAACTAGAACAAAAGAATTCACAATTTGTATGGAAACACAAAAGACCCCGAATAGCCAAAGCAATCTTGAGAACGAAAAACAGAGCTGGAAGAATCAGGCTCCCTGGCTTCAGACTATACTACAAAGCTACGGTAATCAAGGCAGTATGGCACTGGCACAAAAACAGAAAGATAGATCAATGGAAGAGGACAGAAAGCCCAGAGATGAACCCACACACATATGGTCACCTTATCTTTGATAAAGGCGGCAGGAATGTACACTGGAGAAAGGACAGCCTCTTCAATAAGTGGTGCTAGGAAAACTGGATAGGTACATGTAAAAGTATGAGATTAGAACACTCCCTAACACCATACACAAAAATAAGCTCAAAATGGATTAAAGACCTAAATGTAAGGCCAGAAACTATTAAACTCTTACAGGAAAACATAGGCAAAACACTCTATGACATAAATCACAGCAAGATCCTTTTTGTCCCACCTCCTAGCGAAGTGGAAATAAAAACAAAAAACAACAAATGGGACCTAATGAAATTTCAAAGCTTTTGCACAGCAAAGGAAACCATAAACAATACCAAAAGACAACCCTCAGAATGGGAGAAAATATTTGCAAATGAAGCAACTGACAAAGCATTAATATCCAAAATTTATAAGCAGCTCATGCAGCTCAATAATCAAAAGCAAACAAGCCAATCCAAAAATGGACAGAAGACCTAAATAGACATTTCTCCCAATGAGATATACAGACTGCCAACAAACACATAAAAGAATGCTCAGCATCATTAATCATTCGAGAAATTCAAATCAAAACTACAATGAGATACCATCTCACACCAGTCAGAATGGCCATCATCAAAAAATCTAGAAACAATAAATGGTGGAGAGGGTGTGGAGAAAAAGGAACACTCTTGCACTGCTGATGGGGATGTGAAATGGTTCAGCCACTATGGAGAACAGTATGGAGGTTCCTTAAAAAACTACCAGTAGGGCTTCCCTGGTGGCGCAGTTGTTGAGAGTCCGCCTGCCGATGCAGGGGACACGGGTTTGTGTCCCAGTGCGGGAAGATCCCACATACCACAGAGTGGCTAGGCCCGTGAGCCATGGCTGCTGAGACTGCACATCCGGAGCCTGTGCTCCACAATGGGAGAGGCCACAACAGTGAGAGGTCAATGTACCACAAAAAAAAAAAAAAAAAAAAAAAAAAAAACAGAAAACTACAAATAGAACTACCATTATGACCCAGCAATCCCACTACTGGGCATACACCCTGAGAAAACCATAATTCAAAAAGAGTCATGTATCAAAATGTTCATTGCACCTCTATTTACAATAGGCAGGAGATGGAAACAACCTAAGTGTCCATCATCAGATTAATGGATAAAGAAGATGTGGCACATATATACAATGGAATATTACTCAGCCATAAAGAGAAATGAAATTGAGTTATTTGTAGTGAGGTGGATCGACCTAGAGTCTGTCATACAGGGTGAAGTAAGTCAGAAAGAGAAAGACAAATACCGTAGGCTAACACATATATATGGAATTTAAGAAAAAAAAATGTCATGAAGAACCTAGGGGTAAGACAGGAATAAAGACACAGACCTACTGGAGAATGGACTTGAGGATATGGGGAGGGGGAAGTGTAAGCTGTGACAAAGCGAGAGAGTGGCATGGACATATATACTCTACCAAACGTAAAATAGATAGCTAGTGGGAAGCACCCACATAGCCCAGGGAGAAGAGCTTAGTGCTTTTTGAACACCTAGAGGGGTGGGATAGGGAGGGATGGAGGGAGGGAGATGCAAGAGGGAAGAGATATGGGAACATATGTATATGTATAACTTATTCACTTTGTTATAAAACAGAAACTAATACACCATTGTAAAGCAATTATACTCCAATAAAGATGTAAAAATATATATATATTATATTTATGTATATATATATATATATATATATATAATTAAATGCCATGCACCTAAAAAAAATTTAAAAATGGAGGTCAGCAGGCAGATTTCTTTATCTCATTGAATCTGTCTTTCTCTTGGCAATACGTCAGTTCAGTTAAACTTTTTTTAGGAGGTGGTGATCTAGGTAGGCTCCCAGAGACAGGCCTACATTGCTTAAGCAATCCGAGATTTACTAAGAATCATGTCTATGGAAACAAAAGAAAAATAAACGTTAATAATTGGAGCAGATTATCAACCAGTTTCTGAGCCCAGAAGCCTGCCAAGTCAAGATTGCTAGACATCAGAGTTGAAGCATCTTTGGAAGTTTACAATGTCTCTGATGTTTGTCATCAGTGTTCAGGGAAACTTTCTGAGTGGCTCATATAGCAACAGGCATGGAGATTGTTTAAACACGAGCTATTGTGATTTCTCTGAAGTTTATATTAAGATGTCTAGCTTTAGTTTGTAGGACTTCAGGGAAAAGGGCAGTTTTATTTCTTAATGATTTGAAATCTAAAAGATGGGAGAAAACTTAAAATGTTAGTTTGGACAGTTGTATCCAGATATTGAAGGAAAATAGAAAAATTCAGGGTCCAGTGCAGTTTATAGGTAAATAACCAAAACCTCAAAGAAAATTAACAGAACTAGAATTTGATATCCATAATTGTGTTATTATAGTTCTGCTGAAACATAATTTTTCTTTCTACAATTACCCCCCAGTTTTATGAAAGATAGCCAAATTAAGACTAATTTGTGCAAAATAAATCTAGATTCAATAGACTTGGCCTGGTTATTTACACAAGTCCAGCAATAAAAGTAATTGAGCATATAGATTCTTTTAAATATGCTTTGCTGAAACTTTATATAAGGACTCTTCAGGCTGAACTTTTAATAGCCTCTTGAGGCTAAGAAGCCAAGCCAAAGATTTTTCATTGACTTAACTTGCAATATCTATAGATTTGGATGAATTTCTCTTTTCTTGTGGTCCCCAAAATATCCTGAGGTTCCAGGACCTACCTGGAAGTGACTTTCCTCACTCATCTGGTAAGGCTGTTGGGAACCCTATTAATAAGGTAGCAGGCTGTTTTTCCATGCGGCTTTATTGGCTTCATAAAGTCAACCTTAGATCCTTAGAGCAGTCTGGTCACGTCTGATTTTATGTATGTCTTTCTCAAATATGACATTCCAGTCAAAGCTTTGGTAATATAGTCAATGTTTCCAGTTTTGTCCTGTTATAAGAAGAGATGCTTATTAAACTTATGCAAATAACTATATTGCCAAGAAAATAATAATGCTCAGTGAAAATTTCTGTATTCAGGAGGGATCCGGTAGGGAATAAAATAAATTTTTCTATTCTTCTTATAGCAGTAAAATTTACCAAATTACTCTAATCACAGTTAGCATAGGAGAAACTAGAAAAGGTTCCTTCAAATCTGGAGAAACAAAACATTTAAAAAAAGCAATACTTCAAATAAAAAGTTATAATCATCTTCCACAGTTTATTCAGTCTCATGGAATTAAATATATATATTTTTAATTGAAGTGTAGTTGACTTACAATGTTATGTTAGTTTAAGGTATACAACATAGTGATTCAGTATTTTTATAGGTTATACTCTCTTTAAAGTTATTACAAAACAGTGACTATATTTTCATGTTCTGTACAATATATCTTCATTGCTTATCTATTTCAGGCATAGTAGTTTGTATATATTAATCCCATACCCCTATCTTGCTTCTCCCTCCTTCCCTTCCTTCACTGGTAACCACTAGTTTGTTCTCTATATCTGTGAGTCTATTTCTGTTTTGTTACTTAATTCATTTGTTTTATTGCTTAGATGCAACATATAAGTGATAACATAGAGTATTTGTCTTTCTCTGTCTTATTTCACTAAGCATTATACTCTCTAGGTCCATGCATGTTTTTACAAAAGGCAGAATTTCATTCTTCTTTATGGATGAGTATTATTCCATTGTATATATTTATATATGTACAATTTCTTTATCAATTTATATGTTGATGAACACTTAGGTGCTTCCATACCTTGGCTATTATAAATAATGCTGATATGAACATTGGGGTGCATATATCTTTTTGAATTTGTGGTTTTGTTTTCTTCCACAAGGAGGGGAAGTGCTGGATCATATGGTAGCTCTACTTTTAGTTTTTTGAGATACATCCATACTGTTTTCCATAGTGGATGCACCAATTTACATTCCCACCAAAACTGTACAAGTGTTTCCTTTTCTCCATATCCTCACCAACATTTGTTACTTGTAGATTTCTTGATTACAGCCATTCTGACATGTGTAAGGTGATATCTCATTGCAGTTTTTATTTGCATTTCTCTAATGATTAGCAATGTTGAGCATATTTTCATATGCCTATTAGCCATCATTACACCTTCTTCAGAAAAATGTCTATTCAGGTCTTCAACCCATTTTTTAATTGGATGGCTTCTTTTTTGATATTAAGTTGTATCAACTGTTTATATATTTTGGATATTAACAACTTATTTGTCATATCTTTTGAAAATATTTTCTTCTCTTTAGTAGGTTGGCTTTTTGTTTTGTTGATGGTTTACTTTGCTGTGCAAAAGTTTTCACAACACCACTTACTGAAGTCTGTCTTTTTTCCATTGTATATTCTTTCCTACTTTGTCATTGATAAATAGAGCATAAGTTCATGGGTTTATTTCTGGTCTCTATAGTCTATTCTATTGATCTATGTATCTGGGTCTGTGCTAGTACCATACTGTTTTGATTACAGTAGCTTTGTAACATAGTCTGATGTCAGGTAGCAAGATTCCTCCAGTTTTGTTCTTCTTTATCAAAATGTTTTCACTATTCAGGGTTGTCTTTGTTTCCATACTAATTTTAGGATTATTTATTCTAGTTGTGTGCAAAAATGCTATGTGTATTTTGATAGGGATTGCATTAAATATGTAGATTGCTTTAGGTAGTAAGGCCTTTTTAATGATATTTCTTCCAATCCAAGAGCAATGGGTGTCTTCCTATTACTTTACATCATTTTTAAATTCCTTTATTGATGTTTTATAGTCTTTACAGTATAGGTCTTTTACTTCCTTGGTTAAGTTTATCCCTAGGTATTTTATTCTTTTTTATACTATTTTAAATATGATTGTTTTCTTGCTTACTCTTTCTGATAGTTCATTAGTAGTGTATGGAAAAAGCAACAGAAATCTCTCTATTGTTTCCTACAACTTTGTTGAATTCATGTACAAGTTCTAATAGTTTTGGGGTGGAACCTTAGGTTTTTCTATGTATATTATCATGTTACATGCAAATAGTGATGATTTTAATTCTTTCTTTTTCTTGTCTGATCACTGTGGTAGGACTTCCAACAGTATGTTAAATAAAAGTGTCAAGAGTGGGCATCCTTGTCTTGTTCCTGATTTTAGAGGAAACGCTTTCAGGTTTTCATCTTTGAGTATGATTTTAACTGTGGATTTGTCATAAATGGCCTTTATTATGTTAAAATATGTTCTCTCTATACCAACTTTTAATTTTTATCATGAATGGATGTTAATTGTTGTCAAATGCATTTTCTGTATCTCTTGAATGATCATGAGATTTTTGTCCTTCCTTTTTAAAATTCAGAGTATTACGTCAATTGATTTGTGAATATTGTACCATCCTTGCATCCTTGGAATAAATCCCAATCAATCATGAGGTATGATCCTTTTTATATATTGTTGGATGATTAGGTTTGCAAATATTTTGATGTGGATGTTTGCATCTATATTCAACAGAGATAATTTACTTTTTTTGAGTGTCTTTTTCTGGTTTGATATCAAGGTAATTGAGACTTGTAAAATGAATTTGGCAGAGTTCTGTCCTCTTCAAATTTTTGAAATAGTTTGAGAAGAATAGGTATTACCTCTTCTTTAAATGTTTGTGAGAATTCCCCTGTGAAGCCATCAGTCCTGAACTTCTGTTTGTTTGGAGTTTTATTATTAATTATTATTACATATTCAATTCCAGTGCTAGTGATTCTCTGTTCAGATTGACCATTTCTTCCTGATTCAGTCTTGTCAGGTTGTGTATTTCCAGAAATTTTTCTGTTTCTTCTAGGTTGCCCAATTTGTTGGCAAATAACTGTTCATAGTATTCTCTTATGAGTTTTTGTATCTCTGTGGTATTGATTGTTATATCTCCTATTTCATTTCTTATTTTGTTTATTTGGGTCATCTCTCTTTCTAATTCCTTTAAGTGGTAGGTAAGGATGTTTATTTGAGATTTTTCTTGTTTCTTGAGGAAGACTTGACTCCTGTATACTTTCCTCTTAGAATTGTTTTTTGCAGCATCCCATAGATTTTGAAGTGTTTCCATTTTCATTTGTCCCTAAGCATTTTCTAATTTCCTACTTGATTTCTTCATTGGTCCATTCGTTTTTAAGTAGTGTGTTGTTTAGTCTCCATGTGTTTGTTCTTTTCCCATTTTTCTTCCTGTAATTGATTTCTAGTTTGATGCCATTTGGTCAGAAAAAAAAAAAATGCTTGATACAATTTCTATCATCTTAAATCTGTTGAGACTTGTTTTGTGGCCTAGAAAGTGATCTAACCTGGAGGGCATTATGTGTGCACTTGAATGGGATGTGTATTCTGCTGGTTTTGGACGTAAAGTCCTGTAGATATCTATTATGTCCAAGTGATCTATTGTGTCATTTAAGAACAACTGTTGTCTTATTAATTTTCTGTTTGGATGATCTGTTCATTGATGTAAGTGGGGTGTTAAAGTCTCCTACTATTATCATATTGTAAATTTCTCCCTTTATGTCTTTAGTGTTTGCTTTATATATTTAGGTCCTCCTGTATTGGGTGCATATTGCTAATGAGTAGAGTATCCTCTTCTTGTACTGATCCCTTTATGATTCTATAATGCTCTTGTTTGTCTTTTGTTATAGCTTTTGTTTTAAAGTCTATTTTATCTGATATATATATTACTACCCCCTTCTCTTGCCATTTTCATTTGCATAAAATATATTTTTATATCCTCTCACTTTTAGTCTGTGTGTGTATTTAGCCCTGAATTGAGTCTCTTGTAAGAAACATATTGAAAGATCTTGGTTTTTATTGAATCAGCCACCCTTTTTCTTTTTTTTTTTTAAACAAGCATTTATTTATTTATTTTGGCTGCAAAGGGTCTTCACTGCTGTGTGCAGGCTTTCTCTAGTTGTGGTGAGTGGGAGCTACATGTCGTTGTGGTGCATGGGCTTTTCATTGCAGTGGTTTCTCTTGTTGCACAGCACAGGGTCTAGTCACACAGGCTTCAATCGTTGTGGCATGCAGGCTTAGCAGTTGTGGCTTGCGGGCTCTAGAATGCAGGCTCAGTAGCTGTGGCACATGGGCCTAGTTCCTCCGTGGCATGTGAAATCTTCCTGCACCAGGGCTCAAACCCATGTCCCCTGCATTGGCAGGCAGATTCTTAACCACTGCTCCACCAGAGAAGTCCCTAACTTTGTCTTTTGATTGGAGCCTTTAGTCTATTGACATTTAAAGTCATTATTGATAGGTATATACTTACTGTCATTTTGTTACTTGTTTTCCAGTAGTTTTTGTAGTTCTTCTCTGTTCATTTCTTCTTTTTGTATCTACCCTTGTGGTTTGGTGAATTTTCTCTAGTAGTATGCTTGTGTTCCTTTATTTTTAGTTTTTGTGTATCTATTGTAGGTTACATCTTATGGTTACTATGTGGTGCATATATGTTGACCTATAACTATATCTATTTCTTTTAATCTGTTAGTCATTTAAGCTAAATCACATTTTAAAAGATCTACATTTTTTACTCTTCTCCTCCACATTTTGTGGTTTTCATGTCAAATTTTACATTTTAATGTTTATTCCTTCACTATTTATTGTAGTTATATTTGCTTTATAATTTTTTGACTTTTAATCTTCATGCTAGCTTACTTAACTGGTTGATCCTCAGCCTTTGCTATATATTTGCCATTACTAGTGGGATTTTCCTATAGATACTTACTTCTTGTTATAGCCATTTCACTTAAAGAAGACCCTTTAACATTCCTTTTAGTGATGGCTTAGTAGTGATGGACTCTTAGTTTTTGCTTGTCTGAGAAGTTATTTATCTGTCCTTCAATTTTAAATAATAATCTTGATGGGTTTACCATCCTAGTTTGAAGGGTTTTCCCTTTCAGCACTTTGAATATATCATGATGTTCCCTTCTGGCCTGCAATGTTTCTGCAGAAAGATCAGTTTATAGCCATAGGAGGATTCCTTTGTATATGACTCTTTGGTTTTCTCTTGCTGCCTTTGTAATTTTCTCTTTATCTTTAACTTTTGCCATTTAATTATGATATATCTTGTTGTGGATCTGTTTGAGTTCATCTTGTTTGGGACTCTTTGTGCTTCCTCTATCCAGATATATCCAAATAATGAAATGTATTTATTTCATTAAATACATTTTTAACCTCCTTCTCTTTCTTTTCTCCTTCTATCACCACTATAATACAAATGTTGGTACACATGATGTTATCTCAGAGATCACTTAAACTGATCTCATTTTTAAATTTATTTTTCTCTTTGCTGTTCTGATTGTGTGATTTTCATTATCCTATCTTCCAGATCACTTACAGGTTCTTGTGTATCACTTAGTAATCTATTAATTCCATCTAGTTTCTCTCTTTTTTTTTTTTTTTTTTTTTTTTTTTGAGGTACTGTATTCCTCAGTTCTGACTGGTTCTTTTTTGTATTTTCTGGTTCCTTTAAATAAGTTGCACTTTGTTCATCTATTATTTTCCCTAATTTTATTATCATTCATATTACTAATGCTTTGAATTTTTCATCTGATAGATTGGTTATTTCTGTTTCATTATTTATTTTTTCAGTGATTTTTCTCATACTCTTTCCATTGAAACCTGTATCTCTGTATTCTTATTTTGCCAAATTTTGTCTCTATGAATTAAGTGAATCAGTTACATATTGCAGTCTTAAAGTGGTGTCCTTATATGGGAGCACCTATACACAGTCTGTGTGTGCCCAGTGCCTTTTTTGGGAGAGCTGGATTTGACATAATCACAAGTCACATCTTTCCTCAGGATGTGCTGGCAGCTATCACCTTGGTAGGAGGTCGGGCTGCACATGAAGGGGTTAGGACTGGAGCCAGGTTTGAGTCAGGGCTTTCCCTCTCCTCAGTGGCCATCATTACCCAGGTGTATGATTGGATCCCAAATTTCCAGAGCAGAATCCCTGAGGATTGGGTCCAATTTGCCTTTGTTCACTTTAAGTGTGTGCTCTCCTCTTTCCCAGCACTGGCACCTTTGCTCAAGAGGGGAGCAATGCTGGTGCAAGAGAGGCCCATGCACATTGCAGTGGGATGGCCATAGACAGTTGCCTCTGATTTGCCACCTGTGTAAGCACCAGCAATGTCTTCCCCCACCCTCCTCAGATACAGCTTCAGGTCTGAGTCTCTTTTGTCTATCACAGGTGATCACTATCCCCAGCCTCCACTGCCCTCATCTTCTTGTGGCAGACAGGGCTCATGTGGACTTTGGGCATGTATTGAGGTGTGGGCTGTGGTTGTCCAGCCTTGATCAGACATCAGGGCCACATTTGAGCCCCTGATGCCCTGCCTGTCTAAGCTCCAGCCATGGCCACCTCTACCTCTCTCAGATACAACCTCATGTCCAATTCACCTCTACATCCAACAGCCAGGCTTTCTCCCTGGTCATGGCACCCCCGAGTCCAGTGTGGAGAAGTAACTTGAAGTAATCAAGGCTGGAGTGTGCACTCATCTCAGGATGGAGCACACACCACTGCAGTTGTGGGAAACCATGCAGCCACTAGAGCAGTCCTCAGTCCCACTCTGTCCTGCCTTGGGAGCAAGCCAGCACATGTCTCTTCCTCACAGGTGGAGTCCATACTTGCCACAGCCCTCCTATTAGTCCCAGCAGCCCTTCAAACTAACCAAGGGAGCTTGTTTTCCCTACATTGGACCCCAGGACTGGGGCACCCAATATGTAGCTTAAACCCCTCAACCCCAGGGTGGATCTCCTCCTGTGTATTTTCCCTTTTCCTCTGAGTCCTTCCTGGGGGGACAGGTCTTGACCAATTGCTTCTTTTCCCTTCCTTTCTTAAAACATTTCTGTTAGTTTCTAATTCATTTTTAGTGAAGATTGTTCCACAGTAGATGTAATTTTTATTTATGTTTGTGGGGAGAGGTGTGTTCCATGTCCTTCTAATTCACTATCTTTTCTTTTCTGTCTTTTTTGTGGTACATGGGCCTCTCACTGTTGTGGCCTCTCCCATTGCGGAGCACAGGCTTGGGACGTGCAGGCTCAGTGGCCATGGCTCACAGGCTTAGCCGCTCTGTGGCATGTGGGATCTTCCCAGACTGGGGCATGAACCCGTGTCCCCTGCATCAGCAGGCGGACTCTCAACCACTGCACCACCAGGGAAGCCTCTAATTCACTATCTTGATTGATCTCCACCCTTGCTGTGATTTAAGTTCGACAAGAGTGTCTTTTAATGGTTGATGTTTAAAAAGGCTTCTTTCCTTCTTTTTTTTTTAAATTTTCTTTAGTTTCAATAGAGCTAATCCAAAGACACAAAGATGTCCAAAAGGCATATGAGGAGATGTTCAACATCACTAATCATCAGGAAAATGCAAATCAAAACCACAATGAGATATCACCTCGAACCTGTCAGAATTGTTATTATCAAAAAAAAAAAAACAAACAAAAACAAATAGTAAGTGTTGCCAAGGATGAAGAGAAAAGAAAACACTTGTGCATTGTTAATGGAGATGTAAATTGGTAGAGCCACTGTGAAAAACAGTATGGATATTCCTCAACAAATTAAAAATAGAACCACTATACCATCCAGAAATTCCACTCCTGGGTATTTATCCAAAGAAAGCAAAAACACTAATTTGAAAAGATATACGTACCCCTTTGTTCATTGCAACATTATTTGCAATAGCCAAGATAAGGAAGCAATCTAAGTGCCCATCAATAGATGAATTGATAAAGAGTCTGTGGCAATATATGCAATGAAATATTACCTAGCTATAAAAAAAAGAATGAAATCTTGTCATTTGGGACAATATAGATAGACCTAGGGGGTATTATGCTAAGTGAAATAAGTCAGATAGAGAAAGAAGAATACTCTATAATTTCACTTATATGTGGAATTGCAAAAACAAAACAAATGAACAAATATAGCAAAACAGAGCTATAGATACAAAGAATAAACATGTGATTGCCAGAAGGCAGAGGGGTTGGGAGGGGTTGATTAAGAGGTACAAACTTCCAGTTGAAAAATAAATGTGTCTCAGCTATGAAATATAGTGTGGGGAATATAGTCAATAGTTATGTAATATATTTGTATGTTCACAGATGGTAACTAGACTTATCATGGTGATCATTTTGAATGTATAGAAATATCAAATCACTATGTTATATAACAGGAACTAACATGCTATTATAGGTTAATTATATTTCAAAAACAAACTCATAGAAAAAAAGATCAGATTTGTAGTTACCAGAAGGTGGGTACTGGGGGCAGGTGGAATTGGATGAAGGCAGTGAAAAAGTACAAAGTTCCAGTTATAAGGTAAACAAGTACTAAAGATATGATGTACAACATGATAGATATAATTAACACTGCTGTATGTTATAAATGAAAGTTGTTAAAAGATTAAATCTTAAGATATCGTATCAGAAGAAAAAAAAATTTCTATTTCTTTAATTTTGTTTCTATGTGGATGTTCACTAAACATATTGTTATAATCATTTCCTTCTGTATGTAAGTCAAATCACTTTGCAGTACTCCTTATACATTGCTATCTGTCATTTATGTCTCAATAAAACTGGAAGGGGGAAAAATGTCTTTCTCTTTTTTTATTTTTAGTTTCTACTAATTGAGTTAATCCAGGCTCAGTCTCAAGTGATGTGGTTTGTATTTACATTTCAAAGACATGATAAGATTTATAACTTAATGTACAGAGAATGAAAATATAAGTTTTCTCCTAAGAGTGTTGGAGTATATTTCTCTATTATCATAAGTCTTAGGGTAATTATTATTCAATTTTTTTGTCTTCTTAAGTACAGAACAATTTTGCTGCTATACCCTGATCTTTTACAATATCTATAAGCATTTGGAGAAAAATAGGTGAGAACTTGAGGCTGATAAATTTAAGTGGGTTTTGATTTGCTTTTAGAGCTGTAGTTCCAGTTCTGTAGAGATTTGTAAGATAAAGACAATTGTTATTATTGCCCTTGAATATTGGCCTCCAGCTGAGTTATTTTCTAATTATTTGTAGGAAGACCTAGGGAATTGTCGAGGAGATGGGGTAGTTTAGAATTAGAATTTATGTTGGACTTTTTAAGTCTAATGGCTAGCTGTTATCTTTTTTTTTCCCCTTCAATTTGATTCCTCCATCAGTACCAATTTGACAGCTGTTTATGATGAGTCGTCTCAAAATTTCAAAAATTTTTTTTCCTATTAAATATAGATAACTTAAAGAATCCATTATCTGGTCATTGACAAGTAAGATCTTATATAATTTCAAATAGCAATTCAGACCAGTAAGCCTTTTTTATGGCTTAACCAAAGACACAAAACCTGTCTCACAAGAGAGGATGTAGCCCTCCTAAGATCCAGAACGTTTACTTCCAGAGTTAGTCTAAGAATGTCAAAGCCCTTCATTGCTACAGGACATAAGAATGGTGTAATGAAAATGGTGTCTCAAGTTTCCCAGGAAAATGTGTTATGCCTCCACTCACAGACTTCCTAATCTGAGACACAAGGCAGGCACTACTGGAATGGGATTTTTCCAGCACTAACAAGGTAACAAAGGTTGAGGTGACAAAGGCCCTTTATGGACTGGGACCTCTTATGACAAATTCCCCTGAGATCTGGCATGGCAGGAAAAAGAGTGCTGCTTGTGATTTTGTTTTGACCCACACCTATTGGACTGTCCACCAGATGCACTGTGGTGAATGCACCTTCCAGATATAGGAGACCAGAGACAATAGTCTCACTGGACACAAAGCCAACTTTCAAGACATAGAACAAGGTAGAAGGAAAATCTTCATCTGGTTTTTACATAGAGGACCCACAGCAAAGTTTGTTTAAACAGATGCTGATCTTGTGAGATACCTTAACCCACCAGTATGTGAGGGCGGCTCAAACAGCAGGCTTCTAAAGGGCCTTTGCCTGCTGTTCTGCCCTATGGTTCTTCCACATTATGACAAGCAATACAACAGAGACAAAGAAAAACAGTGACCATCTGCGTGAGAAAAGGATCAATACAAACCAACCGTACTCATTTACCAAATATCAGAGTTGCACTGTCATAAGGAACTAGCTGCACAAATAGTATTTCTTTCTTATCTAAGTGGAGAGCGAGAGAGAGAGAAAGAACTTTCACTACTTTTCTTTCCACCAAATCTTGCAGGCAGAGATCCAGGAGGCTGCTGTGGTAAGAAATTCTACCATCTGCCAGCGCTTGTCAGATGTCCCAGGGTTTCTCAGCTGTGGCAGCTTTGGGGCAGGGGTCCAACCATCCTCCTGACTGGCTTGCCAACCGTCATGGGGGGTGAAATTCACCCCTCTACACCTCTTGAGTTCTTGTGACTGGACTAATAATAAAATTGACACAACACAGATTAGCAGAAGAAAACAAAACAAGTTTAATTTGTGCCTACAGAGGTCTCATAGAAATGGCACCTAAGCAGTGGCCAAAGCAGGCATCTTTTATACTTTTTAGACAAAAAATTGACAAGACAAAGTAACTTAAGCTTTGGGTGCTTAATAAGTAAGGAATTTAAGCAAAGTTTGGGCTTGGGTAGTAAATTAGTAAAGAAGTAACAAGGTTTGTTTACATAGCCATCTCAGTCCTGAATTTCTTATGTCTGGTGATAAGGATGTCTTTGAACTCCTGGTATAAGGAGGGCACCTTTCACGTGGAAGACATATTTCCTGTTTTCAGGGAGACAGAGAGAAGGGTCAAAATTTCCCTCCTGCACTGGTCATTTCTAAAGTAATTTTATTTTGAAATAATAGATATGTCATTGAGGTATATTTAGAGGTGGCCCCAAACAACCTCAATTCCTCAATTTCCTTTTAAGCAATATGGGAATAAACACATTACCCTCACAGTAGGAAGTTTAATTAAAAATATATGTACAAGAACACACTGCTTCTCCAAATCAATAGTTGAATTATCATTAGGTAAATCTCAATCTGAATCTGAAGGGGATACATGCAAATGACCATAGAGAAAGATGCTATTTGTATGTTTGATATTCTTCCATAAGAAATAGCACAGACAGAATCTTAATAAAGCCGCTGTGCAATTGAAAAAAAAAAAGATAATGTATATTGTACTTAAAATAGGAGAAAATGTAGCTGGCTTTTAAAATAAGTTTGTATACTTTTAATACATCTGTATAGTGTTAGATTGAATATTGCTATGATGAAATGTGGTCAAGAAAGTAAACTGGATCTTCTAATTATCTAAGTTGTCGACCATAAAAATGATAAAGAGATAGCAGTCATCAAAGTTGCAATTATAAACAGAAATTTTATGAATGCACTAACACTCCTGGGAAAAATACCTATACTTACTTCAGTTCATAGAAATTTTTTTCTTCTTGGAAAATGTATTTTTGTCTGTATAATTACTCAGTTATAATTTCTTACAGTTAAAAAAGGCCACATTCTTTCTTCACTTTTTTGCTGTTTATTTTTAGTGGAATTTTCCACTAGAATTAATGCTTCAGGTTTATTTAGGTCAGAGGATAGTCTCTTAGTCTTAGCATCCATTATGCATACTTCAGAAATTGCTGGGACCCAGAGAACTGTGCTCTGTTTCAATCCATTAATGCTTGATTCTTGGACAGTTTAATGCATATGTCTTCTTAGTTGAAATCTTAAAATCTCAGGATAGTTGAATAGAAGAATGTCTTTAGTATTTCAAATGATGAGTAAAAGTGTATAAGAAAAATGATAAGATATTCCATTATACATCTAATACCAGATTTATTTATATATTATATAATTTATTATATTTTAATGTATAAATTTGTATTTATATGCAACATGCTATAATGCCTAGAATAAATTGAACATCAGAGACTCTTTCAGCTTGAGAATTTCTAAAATTTCCAAATTTCTGCACCTTTAAAAGGAAAAAAAAGCACCAGATAAAGATCTTTACTGTTAAAATCCTAAAGATTTAAGAAAATACACCCTACTATCATCATAAACATTATCATAACTATCACATAATCTAATATTCCCTGAGTACTGTTTAATGGGTCTTGTGCTAGATTTGTATGGACAAATTTCTGCATGCTCATTGAGCATGTCTGCTCATTCTACCTGAGCAGACAGAACATAAACAAAAATGATAGGGCTCCTATTTGTGAGTGGTAAACCGGAAGTACAGAGTTGGCGTTGCAGATTAAGGACAAAGAGTGACAGCCTAGACTCTTTGTATGGAAAGCTTGAAGTCCTGTTATTCATTAGCCAGCATCAGAAAACACTTAAAATGACTCTTTAGCAACAAGCAGAATGGAAATAGTAACTTTGTTTCCTCTCTTAAACTCCTTCACTTTATACATAAATTTATCAATATAACTCTGCATTAGATTTCATGAACACAACATACGTGTATAAAACTCACCTTTTCATCTTTATGCTATTATGCTAAATGCTATATGCTATTATCTTTTAGTGAAATAATATACATGACAGGCCTTCCAAATGGTGAAGTAGCCATAAGTCTAATTGGCATAATTTAGGATCCTCTTTCTTTCCCAGACCTTGAAATCTCCTGAGCATACTGACCCTTGGCGGTCATTGGTTTCTGTCTGAAAACTTTAATGTGGGATGGATCTTGGACCAAGTGACCCAAGAAGTCTTTCTGTGATTTAATTGTTTTTATTGGCCTAATTAATTTAAAAAGCTTAATTATGATACCACATGAGTGCTGTGCAAAGTCTGTAAAGTACCATTCAATGACAGTCAGATGAAAAATGCATCAGTAGCATTTTTTACCTAATTAACAAAATAAACTAGAGAGATTTATAGTACAAAGTATGTACCCTAAATAAAATAACTCTAATTTTTCCTAAATTTTCATGGAAATGGTAATAGGAATTGTGTGTAATTTTTAAAAAATTGTGTCTCTATGTGAACATTAAGAAGTTACCATATGTTCCAGTTATCTATTAGTTAATAAAATGTCAACTCCAAACTTAGTGGTTCAAAACAACACCAACCACTCTATTTTTATCATGCATAGTTCTGGAGTGGACTGAGATCAGCTAGGTAGTTCCTACTCAGGGTTTCATGTGTTTGCAGTCAAATAAGGAAGGACTGGGCTCATCTGAAGGCTCCCTCACACATGTGTCTGGCACTTGGGCTGGGAAGACTGATTAAACTGGAAAAGCTGGGGCTGCTCAGAAACATCCTTCCACCTGGATGTTCTTTTCACATGATCCCTTCAGGGCAGCAGCTTTGGGGCAGCTGGGTTTTTATGTGGTGGTTCAAGGCTTCAAAGGCTAATATCCAATAGAGAGAGAGCCTGGCAGAAACTGTATAGCCTTTTATAGCCAATCCTCATTTCTCACACAGAGTTACTTCTGCCCCATTTTATTCATAGAACAATCACAAAAAACCCATCCAGTTTCACTGGGAGGGAAATAAACTCCCCTTCTTTAAGGGGATAACCAAGACTCTGGAAGTGCATGTGAACCAGAAAATAATGTGTGGCCATTTTTGGTACATACAATCTACCATACCATCCTCATCTGGGACCTCATCTGAGAGCCCACGTGACAATATTTAAACTTCACAAGGTTAGAAGCAAACAGATTATACATCAAATTGACAAAGCAGTTGTAAAACTCAAAGTTAATAAAATGAAAAAACAATATCAGCATATGATTTTTATGAATCAAATTAAATGTCTGAAAAATTCCAAGCATGGAATCACAGAAAGATACAGATGAATACCTTCATTATTAGGTAATGATTAGCATCAATATCAGTATGATTACTACTAATTTCTTTGGCAGTTCATGAAATTATCTTGCTGATGGAGTTATATGGATTTTTATTTATAAATAAATGACAGCAATCAGCTCTTAAATTCTATGAAACAAATTACCAATGTATTTAAATTGTGCAATATAATACTTGTATAACTATGTTCAGCATCTCTATAGGCAGCTGTAAGATCCTGGAGAGTGGCAAAGACTAAATCAAATTCAAGAGTTGGGAGAGTATGGTGAGGGAAGGGGATCATAGTTGAGGAGAATGCCAGACAGTCATCATAACTACGTGCCTGTGTAGTGTTGTTATTCTCATTATACAGATGAGAGAAATATAATTCAGAAAGGGAACATTGTATGAGAGGAAACATACACATATACACACATTACAAATGCACACACACACATCCTAGGTGGGGAAAGTTGGCCTTGATTCAAGTCTTTCAGATTATAAAGCCTAATTTCCATCCTTTCTACAATATTGCCTCTCAATTTCAGGAAATGGCATTATAGAGATATCTAATTTAAAATGGGAAACTCCAGGTTGTATTTATAATAGTTCTTCTGTCTTTGTGTCCTCTGTTTAATGGTGCAGTAATATATGGTATAAAGTAAGGCAGATCATAAAAATAAGTGTAATACCAACTGCAGCATTATCTGTGTAACATGTTATAATAGATTATGTAATTAACTCTTCCACTAGTAGCCACTAGCCACATGTGGCTAATGAGCATTTCAGATGTGGCTGATCTGCATCATGACATGCTGAAATGTAAAATATACATCAAGTTTCAAAGACCTAGTGTCATAAAAAGTATATGAAAAATATCATCAATATATCATCAATATTATATGTTGATTTTTTTTTGCTGGTCAAAGTGTGACATTTTTAATGTTGATTATATGCTGAAATTATAATATTGAATTCAGCAGCTAATAATTAATTCCACCTGTTTCTTTTTACTTTTTAATGTAACCACTAGAAAATTTAAACTCATGTGTATGGCTCATGTTATATTTCTACTGGACAGCACTGATGTAGAAGCATTGGAAAAAATAGATTTATTTCTCATGTTCCATACAAGAAAACTGAAGCAAGATGTGTTAAGTTACTTGTCCACTCTCATTTAAAGCTGGAGGGATGAAAATTAGCCATCTCATCTCAACTATTGAAATGTAATCTTTTAAGCAGGAAGTGAGCTTAGGTATAGTCTACTCTGATTCCTGAATTTTAGCATTTGAGGAAATTTAGACTGGAGAGTTTACAAAATCATCTTAGAGGGAAAAATCATTGAGCATTAAAATTCTCAGTCAAATGCTCTTTCTACTCCAGAAGTCTATCAGTACATGCCACAATCCCATTAACTTTCCTCTTTAAATCCAAAAAATATTAGGATGGATTTAGCTAATCCTTACCAGGTAGAACCACTTTTTAAGTTATTGAACTCAGTGCTAACTCAATATAACATAGGGCTGTAGTTTGGGCACTTCAGTAACTTTACCCTGAAATGGTGCCATTTTCTTTTCCAGCTACACAGCAAAAGCTATCTGAAGCCTAAAGAACAAACCAACAAAACACTAATAGAGAACATTTTGACTTTTTGCCATAAGACCAAGATTTCATAAGGCCAATTCACTTGGCATATTAAAAAATAAAATACACAGAACATAGTTTGAGATTTTATTTTTCTTTTTAAACTTTAGGTTATATAGCAATGAGTCTTCCCAAAGAAGAGACCTAAAACCTTTGCTTTTTATAGCAGGTGTTGGGCAGATGATCACCATGTAGTCCATTAAATAGTGCTGAATATGACCTCAGGACAACAAAAATATGAAAATTAGCATTTTATCACTTTGGAAAACCCAGTACTGTTAAGATATACAGGGAGCCAACATAGCATAGTAAAGGGAGTTCAAGTTTGGAGCCTGGTTGCTGCATTCACATCCCTGTAGTCTTTCTTGGGTAAGATGTTTAAATGTTTCTCTATCTTGGCTTCTTCTTTAGAATAGTGAGGATTGAATATTATCTCCCTCATGTGTGTTGTGATAATAAAATGAGACAGTGTGTGAACTTATGTAGCATATTACCTGAAACAACATAGGTACTCTAAAATACTCCTTGAACGTGAATGTGTTTGCATGCATACTTACCAACTGCTTGTCCCAAGGCAAATCACTGAAATTTGGTGTTTATCTTAAAGAATGAGGATAATAATGGTACCTTCACCATAGAGTTATTGTGAGGATTAAATAGTTTAATATACATAGTATACTAACAACATTTAACAGCCATATGTGTTTAATTAATGTTAACATTATTTTTATCCTCTTGATATCACTGTTATCTTTCATATGTTAATTATGGTTTATTTAAAGAAATAATACCATATACAAATGGAAATGCAATATGAATTCTAACATACTCACATCCATAAGAATTTACATGTATGTGTCTCACAAAATATACAAATTGACAATTTAATTATCTTTACCTTTATTAGTGAAACAAAAGTCAGAGGAGAAAACACATTTAAGTTTAAACTTTAAAAATGTACATCTTCCCCAAATTTAAGAAGAAAACTACTCTTCTTTCTAAAAGAGCATGTAATGGAGTTGAGGGTGTCTTAAGTTCAGAGCGAATGATTTACTAGTATATGGTTCTGGGAAATTCATTGATTTTTTCCTCCTAATTTACCTGTTGTACTTTATTATTATACTATTTGGGGCTTCTGTTGCTCTTTGTTCCTAATATTTAAGGAATAAAGTAAATTATCTTCTGGGTCTTTAATTTATTCTTGCCAAAAATTGTCATCACTTTTCAATTCTCATTCTAAGAGGACATCACTGACTTCATTATGATAAGCCTTCCCAAGGCCATTTTTAAAACCAAGGAAAGGACCAATTCATTATCTAATGACATTTCTTGAAACTGAAACTGTTAAAAGTCTCTACCATTAACTGAAGTAACATCAATTTACAAGACATTATTTATGCCAAACTAATCTATTTGGAGAAGGTGAAACCAGTGTTAACAATTTGATCAAATTAAAACAAAAATGGTTTTTAACTGAAAATGAGTAAAATGAGAGAGTAGATGTCATTTTTTGCTTAATACATAAATGTATATCTACTAACATTGAACCTTCTTTATTAAATCTTATAAAGCTTAATATTAGATAGAAGAAAAATCTTGGATGTATTTCTTTTAAATAAAATTGTATTGAAAATAGCTTGATTATAAATAAATTAGAGAAGTAATGAAATTGCCTAAGTATTTTAAGTAATTAAGTCACTGAGTCATGTATTTTCATTTTCTTAAAACTAAATAACTGTTCAACCATTGAAGTGGCATATATTTCTAGATTTCCATGTTCATAATACTGTTATTTTTACTACAGGAAATTGTCTGTTTGTACTGTTTAAAGTCTATACAGAAAATTAATTAATCCAGAGCTCTTTATTATACCAGGATCTATTGATTTGCTGAAACAACAAAAAAAGTCATGATAAAGAACAGTAGATTTATACCCTAATAGTTGAACTTCACAACAATGGAAAAGATAGACATTTGACTGGGGTAAGAGTAGAGGGTATTTTCCAGAAAGTAGAGAGATACTGCTGGCATGTCTGATTCCTAGAAGTGAGAAAGTGATGGCTATATTTCAAACCAATGGAGTTTTATTTCTTCATTCTATAATTCATATGGCATGGCTGTCTTCAAGATGCTTTTATTTGTACTGAGAATATATCCAGGAAGATAACATTGTTCCCGCTCTTATGTAGCTCATAGTCCAAATTGAGAAACAAACACTAAACAAATACATTACATTACATTTAACTAAAATTTTGATAATTTATCAAAGCCACAGAGTCTGCTATCGAAGCGGATAATGAGAAGACCTCATTTAGTCAGGATAGTCAGAAAAAATACTGTATGAATAGGTGAGAGTTAACAAGATTTGACAAGTGCATTGACTTTAACTTGGTGAATGGGAGTGGCAAAGCGGTTTGATTTTGCTGTGTGTTAAGTGCAGCTGGTTTAAGAGAACTGTAAGCAAAAAGAAGAGTCTATGTGAAGATCTCTAGAGAGGAAAGAATGTGTTGTAATTGCTGTAATTCCAGAAGCAAATTAATGGTTCAGGTCAGTCAATATCTGTGGGCCTGTTAAGGGCTTATGTTTTTACTCAAAGGCAAAAGGAAAACCCAAACATGATATGACATAGTTTCCATTTTTGGAACATCTCTCTAGCTGCAATAAGGAGGATAAACTTTACAGAGACATTGTGTCTGAAAGGAATCAAATTAGGAGGCTATTGCTATATTCCAGGTGAAAGATTATGCAGACTTAAACTAGGGCTTTGATAGTATATATGTATAAAAAGTCTGGAGTTATTCCAGAGTTAGAATCAAGAGGACTTTGTTATATATTGGATAGGCAGAGTATGGCCACTACTACATTGAGTATAATAAACTGGATAGATGATGAAAATATTAATGACTAACATAGAGAAAAATGTGGTTTAGAGAGGAAGATTATTAAATTAGCTTTACTTATGTAGCAACTGAGATACCTGGTCTCATAAAACTAGGGACATCAGTAGAGAGTAGATACGGGATTCTCAAGCTAAGTAGAGATGAATGGGCTTAAAACACAATTTTGAGTTATAAGCATGGCCAAAATAACTGCCAACTTTGGGATTAATGCAATGACCTAGGAAAAATATGTAAAATTAGAAGAGAGGAAGACCTAAGACAAAGCAATGATGAACTGTATTATTTAAGGACTAGATAGAGGATATTAAAAATAATAATTTAGCAAAAGGAACAATGGTTTAAATTGTTGCTGTTGAATTTAAAACATTGAAGTTGCTGGTGACACTGAAAATGGCAGTTTCAAGTCAATCAGTGAAGGCAGAAGCCAGATTACTGTTGCTTAATGATGAGCAGAAAATTGTAAAACATATGCAATGCATGCAGAAATTTCTTTCAAGAAATTTGACTTTAAAAGAAGTAGATAAGATTGTAACCAGAAGAGGATGTCAGGGTTGAATGATAATGTTAAGGGAAGAATGTGACTGATGCAATGGATGCTTCTGTTTTATTTTAAAGGTGGAAATCAATAGAACATCCTTCAAGGATAATGCAAAAAATTTTGGAAAAAGAGAATGTGGTTTAATATATAGGTAAGAGCAAAGACGCATAAGCATAATACTTGAGATGATAGGGAGGTAAAATAGTGAGAGAATGGAGAGCTCCTTAGAAGGCTCATCACCCCCATTGCAATAGAAATGTGAGTAGTTTTGTTTCCCAATGGAAAGAAGAGATAGTCCACATCTCAAAGTTTCTGTATGACAGCTAGAGTGAGAGAGTAAAGAATTTAAAAAAAAAAAAAAGCTTTATTTTTTATAAAATTTTATATAAAGTGTACCTGATATTTGATATACATATACAAAGTGAAATTATTACTATAGTCAAGCTAATTAATATATCCATCTCCTCACATAGTTACATTCTGTATGTGTTTGTTAAGAGCACCTGAAATCGACTCTCAGTAAATTTCTAGTATACAATATAATATTATTAACATAGACATCATTCTATACATTAGATCTCTATAACTTATTCATTCTACATAACTGCAACTTTGTACCCTTTGACCAACATATTCCCATTTTCCCCACCTCCCCACACTTAGTAACCACTATTTTACTCTCTGTTTCTATGATTCAACTTTTTTAGATTCCACATGTAAGATCACACAGTATTTTTCTTTGTGTCTGGTTTATTTCACATAGCATAATATCTTGCAAGTTTATCCACGTTGTCCCAACATTCAGTGGGTTCTCAAAGCTAAAATGCTTTATGGTGGTTATCTTTAACTCTACTTAATACTTAGGATATTAAGAGAAAAATATTTGTACACATCTTATGAAAGCAGTTATTTAGCCACATTTTAGATGAGGAAATGGAATTTCAGAAATGGATTTAAGAATCAGGTTTTCCAACTCTTGAATACAAAGCTAGTTTTTCTTCAATATAAAATGTAGAAGTTGCCTTCTAGTTTTAATGTTTTGTGTTATCTGGTTAATAAAAACTATATTTAAGGGGAGAAAACATGTATTCCTCTTTACATTGGGAATGCTGACTATTGCACTGGGTCACTTGGAGAGATAAGGGTATGAGACATTGACTTGCAGAATATGTGAACAGATAACCAACCTCTTCATATCTATGACTTACAACTGGGTTACAGGTAAAATATTAGTTTAAGGAGTAAAAAAATACTTTATGAAGAATCTAAAACAGATCTACCTCATGCTGCCTTATAATAAAATTGTTCTGCTTCCAGCATGAAGAATTCTTGTTAGATAGCAGAATGAGAATCTCTTCCTGTAGGAAAAAAAAATATTTTCCTTCCTTCACCGAGCAAGACACTTCCCAGCAGCATTTAAAATCCACTAAGTTTATTGTAGTCAATTCTTAGGTACATTTTGAAGTTGATTAACTTTATTTGGGGAAATAATCACTCCCTTCGTTCATTCTCCTTATTCTTCTCTCTCCAACCACCTGAACATTTCACCCCTTCCTCATTTTTCTCAGGTTGGTACTTCCAAACTACATTTATGAAAATTATGGACTTTCCAGGACTACATTAATTTTGTGAAGAATTAAGATGTTAGTAATATGCAAAAATAAAATTTTAAGGGAAGAATTGGAAGAGGGTTAGGGAGGTTCTGTTTTACTAGACAACTTTCCATGGACAATGGATACCACAATGAGAACCTATGATCAAAATTCAAGAAGCTTCCAGCACTTTCATTTACTCCTGGACCCAAAAGGTGGGTGTAGAACTCTTTTTAGAGTATACTTCATAGATGTTTTCAAACATTTGTGAAGATATCAATCCCTTTGGGGATGAACTGTGGAAACTACATATTTTTGATCATAAAGTTTTCCATATTGGCTCATTTCTTTACTTTGTCCTGGTCTCAGTTCAAATATTATCTCAGCTGAAAGCCCTTTCTTGACCAACTTATCTGAAGAGCCTTTTTTGGCCACCATAGCTGGTTCAATGTTGTCTCTCCTGCCAAAAAAAGATATGTCAATGGCCTAATCAACAGAAACTGTAAATATGACCTTATTTGGGAAAAAAGGCTTTGAAAATGTAATTAAGTTAAGAATATTGAGATTATATCATCCTGGATGACCCAGGTGAGCCCAATGACAGTGTACTTATAAGAGACAGAAGAAAATGGAAGTAGAGACTGGGATTATGCAATGACAAGCATGGGATATATGGAACTACCACAAATGGGAAGAGGCAAGGAAATATCCTCCCCTAGAGCCCTTTGAGGGAGCACAGCCTTGCCCACACGCTGATTTAGGATTTCTGGCCTCCAGAACTATTATAGCATAAGTTTATGTTGTTGTAAGCCACCAAGTTTGTGATAATTTGTTACAGCAGTCTTAAGAAACCAATACAACCACACTACCTAAAATAATGTTTTCTATTTTCTTATCTCTTTTATTTTTCTCCTTAGTGCATATATTATATTATATTTTATACCTTGTTTACCTATTTGTTGTGTGCTTTATTTCCCCTCATTAGTTCCAGGTTGGCAGGCACTTTGTTTATTTTTATTTGCTGCTGTATCCCTGGTGCTTCAACATTGTCTAATACATAACAGTGATTCATAATTTGAATGTAGAAAGATTGAAAGAAGGAAGAAAAAAAAAGAAGGAAGAAAAAAGAGAAGAAGGAAGGAAGAAAAGAAGGGATGAGAGAGAGAGGAGAAAGGAAAGTAGGAGGGAAGAAAGTAAGCAAGGTAAGGAGAGAGAAGAAGGAAGAAGGAGACATATGACTATAAGCTTCTTACACAATCTTGACAAATCTACATTTGGAGTTCTGTAAGAAACAGGAAACAGAACTTCAAGTGGCTGTCCACTGAACCCCTTAAAGCAGAACTAACTGGGAAGTGAGCTGCTTGGTTTTGTTCTGCCACAATTATTACAGCAAAGAGAGACTCAGCCAATGATTCTTGGGCACAATCAACAAGATCAACCCCAGATGTTCAGTGGACACTGCTATTCAGTTCTTTTCCTCCCTGCTTCCAAGTCACACAGCAAGGATATTGTAACAACATCTGCCTTCTTAGTGTCTCTCTGTTATGATTGTCATTCATACAGTCATGGTGACAGAGCCACTGCTCAGGAGCAGATCTCAGGGCTCCTGTTTAATAGGGCTGGTGGAAAAATCCACACCAACTTTCAAACCTAGTCCTCTACCCTACAGTGTGAAGTGGGAAAAAGAGCATGGGAGTTCTCACGGCACTGTGGAGCGGCCATATTTAGCAAACACTCCCAACACTCAACATTCCTGACCCCAAATACTCTGTTCCAGAATGTGTCATAGCTCAGTTACAGGCTGCAGGATTTTAGTTGACTTAATAGGCCAAAATAATTTATTTCATTCTGAATCTAAGAGGTATATTTAAAATTGAAGGGGCACTGTCTGAAAAATTGGTAATTATCTAAAGCCTAGAGGTGATAAAACCAAGGATGCATCCTTGGTATCCCTGGTGACTTCTTTCAATTGCTGAGCTCTAAAATTTAATCACTATATGTTAAGAGATATTATAGCCACCATATACTCTGTAAGTTTGGAGATTTTCTTTTTATTGGCTTATCTTTCATTAGCACTCACTTAAAAATACTTTAAAACATGTGTCATACTTGAAATTAAGAAAATTCATTTTCTTTTTTAAGGCTGAAAAATATTCCACAGTATATATTCACCATTTGCAACAACATAGATGAAACTGGAAGACAATATGCTAAGTGAAATAAGCCAGATAGAAAGGACAAAATTGCATGATGTCACATACATAGAATCTAAAAATGTTGAATATATAGTGACAGAGAGTAGAATGGTGGTTACCCGGGTGGAGAGGTGGAAGAAATGGGGAAATATTGGTCAAAGGGCAGAAAGGTGCAGTTCTATAGGATGAATAGGTCTATAAAGTACAACATGAGGACTATAGTTAATGATACTATAGGTGATGTGGAAATTTGCTAAGAAAGTAGATTTCAGGTGATCTCATTGAAAAATAGGTAACTACCTGAGATGGATATGTTAGCTTGACAGTAGGAATCATTTCACTATGTGCATATATATATATATATATATATATATATATATATATATATATATATATGTATATATATATATATATAAAATGTTATACAATTTTTATTAAAAATAAAATTTTGAAAATTCATTTTCAAAATACTTAATAATTTGCTATATTTTATAATAGAGATTTATATAAGTCTAGTGGTTAAGATTTCCTCTATAATCTATTTTACTTTGATTTGAAGAATCATACTGGAAAATTACTTTTTATTGCATATAGGCTAGTGCATAACATGCCTACCAAGTGCTTACTGGCTGATTAATATCTTAGATACCAAAAGAAATATCAATACTTTTTCCTTTTTGTTAGTATGTGAAAAAGAATAAGATCTACAGTTCTTCAAAAGTTGTCAAAATTGGTAAAAGTTGGTAAAAATGCCCATGTGCATGATTTATAGGTAAAATCAATGCTAATGGAACATATATTGGGATATATAATCTGTATATGACTAAGTATACCTCCTCTGTGTTCATATTACATATTTGTCAGAATAATTTTCCAGTCATAATTTTATACAAATATGTACCCACAAAATACAACTGCATTATGTTGGCTTGAAAATGTTCAAAGGTTTTGTTGTTTTTCTTTAAAACTTTATCAATTAACTATAATACAGTTTTATTTTCCCCATCTTATGTAATATACACAAGACAAGTGCCAAACAATGACACCTGGAGTTTTATTGATTGCTTATATTCATAATCGGCTCAATAAAGGGGATGTAGAGAGTGAAAAATGACAGAAAGAGTGATAAACAATCAAACAGCCAGAAACCATCATCAGTCCAATCTTTTCCTTTTGACTAAAGATCTTACTTAAGTTAATGAGGATACAGATTAATGATACACAAACAGTTCATCCTTTGTCATTTTTCCAACTAAGCTTTGAGGGAAAAAAAGCCAACTTAATTATGATAAATGATGGAAATACATATGTACTTGACCAATTAGTCTAACAATCTTTAAAAAAACCTCAGTTGTCTAGAGCCCAGATGAAATGGGAGTGGGAGCAAAATAACATATCTCAAAGTGCCCTAAGCCATCTCTATTTTAATGATCACTTGAAAAGCCTGGGCATCTCTGATCAACCTGACATGTGATATGAAGAAGTAAAAACTAGGATCTGAATTGATATTAGGCTTACTAACCTCTTTCGATTTTTCTAGGTACCTCAAGATCAATAAGGCTGCAATATTTTGCATTTTTGTATAACTAAGAACTTGCTTATCCTGGTTAGTTATATTTTTTTCCTATTAAAAATATTTTCTTGGTAGTTACAGTAGTTGCTTCTAATAAGAAATATTAAAAGTCTTCTTAAAAAATACTTTTCTAAGATCACCTTAACCTCTGAAAAATCTTGCTTTATGCAAATCAGAAAGCAAAATGAGCACACACAGATACATACAGGTGCATACACACACACATATACAGACTTTCACTGAAATTTCTTGTGTAAGGGGAAACATTAAAGGAAGAAACCAAATTTTCTTCACTCTGCCTGTGTCTTGTCTCTACTAAATGAAGTGAGATGAGAGTCCAAAGCCCTTCTCAACCTGGCTTCAGCTGCCTGTGCCCAACCAGCAGAACCCTCTCCATGCATCTCACCCTGCTGCTATGCAATGGATGTACCATTCTTTCCCTTTATTTCCTTCCCTGTTTGCCAAGAGGCTGATTTCTATAGAACACATCACCATACCCTGTTTTCTGGTTGGAAATAGCCAATGAGAGGTAGCAACACAAAACCAAATGTAGGAAGTGGGGAAGGTCCTGTTATTTATTCTGCACACTGCTCACTGCCCCTTCCTGGACCACAGTTTGGACAGTGTTGCATTCCTTTTGTTCTTCTACCCAAGGCCTCAGATGCTGTGGGAAGTCCCTTTCCTATGTCAGCAATGTTTGCGAGTTCTAGTAACATTCTCCTCCTGCCTCTTCAAGCCCCATGGCTTCCATTGTTGCTAGTCCCTGGATGCCCCATCATTCTCTTCTGTTTCTCCAAATGCAGACAACATCTCTGTAAAGAGTCACTTCACTAAGTTCTTTTCAGTTAGTTCTTTGAATGTGCCTTGTTTCCTGCTGGGAATTTGACTCAGATTATATTTAGAAGTTTACTGCATCTGTCCAACATTTTGTTCATTCTTTTAATGACACTTTTTAGAACCCCCTTTAATCATCTGTTCACACATTTTTCTTCCCCATTAGACCCTGAGTTCCTTGATGGCAGAGATCAAGGAGCTTTAATTATCAACATAGCTTTAAGAATTTACACAACGCCTACTAAACAAATCTGTGGTGAATGAATGAACAGATACACAAATTTGTAATTCCATTCCATGGTGGCCCATTTAGCTAAAACTTTAAGCCATGTCAAAAGCCTTTTTTGCTTAGTTTAAAATACAATATAATTCATACAAGAGACAGTAAGTCCAGAGGAAAGAAGCTTGATACCTACATCTGCTAAGATTAAAATGGAAATCTGTTCCCCAGGCATCCAGGCCAGTACCTGGGAAAGACTTATAAAAGAAAGAGATTAATGTCAGCATGTAACAATATTCCACAAGGCTATGTGTTGGGTTTATCCTGAGCTATGTTCCAGGAAAAGCCAAAATAATTAACATGTATCTTCTATTTGTCATCTTCATGGTAAAGCAACTTAGAAGACATCTTCTGTATTATTTATGGGCTCCTGAGGAGAGGGGCACCCCCTCACACCTAAATGAGGGGAAGAGGAAAAGATTGGGAATGACTGCAAGATAGATCCTGCTACTGGGTATTACATCACATAGATGAACAAAAGGACAGGTTAGTTCAAGGGCCACCAAGTGATCCAATTTGTTCAAAAGGTATAATGTCAATCCCAATGGTCCACAACTCACCCCCAAGTTTTCTTAAAATCCTGAAACTGCTGACAAATCTCAGATGCTTACAGTGATATGTTAATGTAGATAACTGAGAACAGCTTCATTTGTCCAGTTAGTAGGAATTATAGGCTGTAGTCCCACTGAGCAGTCATGGTCAGTACCAGAAATGAGATCTTTCATAAGGAGAAAGTCTTCCTTCTCTATCAGGCCTTCCTTCTTTCTACCCAGATCTTGTTCATTATAGACATATCCCTTCCACAGTCAGTAAGACAATGGATAGCAACCTAACTGAGCAGTTTCAAGCATATCCTGGGTTGATTATCAGCAATATTAACATGGGACTTGACTTAAACATGTAGTTTTCATTGTGGATTACCCACATGTCACCATTCTATTCTATTTCATTCTTAAAAGAATATTGCTTTGGATAGATTAGCTACCTCTCTCTTACATAACTCAGTGCCACAGTGCAGGTTCAGCTCACACTTAGCCCCGGAGTAAGCTTTATTAGTCTAAAGCTATAATTCTCAACAAGTGACAATTTTGTCCTTAGGGATATTTGGAAATGTCTAGAAATATTTTGGGTTGTCACATTGGGTAGGGGGTATGATATTTACTGGGTAGCATCCAGGGATGCTGCTAAACCTTCTAGCATGTGTAGGCAACACTTCATAAAAAATTATTATTTGGCCCCAAGTGTCAACAGTGTCAAGGTTGAGAAATCCTGGTTTAAAGATAGTCCTATCTTTCTTGCCAGGTGTTTGTTCAAGAAAGAGCATATGACCAAAGTCTGGCCAATGACCTAAGAGGAGAAGTTGAGGGTAATTTTCAGGGACAGTTCTTCCACACTCAGAAGCAAGAACCACAAGAAACAGAAGAGCAGAGTGGAGAGAGACACCAAAGACACATGTGCTTCAGTCCATGGAAACATGGACTTAACCCAGTTCTAAAATCTGCCTCATGTCTCATCATATATTTATGTGAGCTTAGAACACTCTGTTTTGTGTTTAGATTTCTGTTACATTCATCCACAAACATTCTAACTGGAGCACATCTGCTCTGTGTGATGGTTCAGTAAGCTTTATGTTGGCTCTTGGGATCTGAGTGTTAATGCTGAGAAGGCAAGAGATGGGCATTAAGTCCAAAAGAAAGTAAGATATGAAGTTAAAATGTTCCTTGGAATAAAGGTAGGTGGTAAGAGAGGTGAGAAGATAGAGAGGAATGAATAAGAATAAGCTCCGGTTAGTCATTCTGTCAATGGGGATCTTTAGACAAACTCCATTTTATTGGAGGTGTGGTAGACAAAAAAGGCAAGAAGTGGCACCACCACAAGCTCAGGATGGAGTATAGTTAATGATTCCTTTAAAAGAGAGGTTACCTATTTCTAGGTTTTCACTGCAGTTATATTTCTATTGTAAATTTCCAAGGAATCTTTGGAACTAGCAGCATGAACATTACGGCAGCCCTGAACTATGACAAGGCTCAGGCCACTTATCATGGGGTCCTGTCTTATTTCTGTCTTTGGAAGCTAGGGCCTGCTTCCCACTGACCTATTCTTTCCCAGCTTATTTACAAAACAAGGAATTATTTCTGGTTGTCTCAATGATTTCTAAAATTGCTGTATTGGAATTGTGGGCTTATATATCATTGTCCCAACTGCTTCAGTCAATCTTGTTCAGCAAATTGTAGTAATATTAGACACCATCATTATTTCAATGCCAGATGTTTCTTAAAATTTGGGGGATAATTTAGTCAAAATGCTTTTGTAGTAAACAGACATATCTAATATTTTATTTTCTTATCTCCTATGTTTAGGCAATATTAATCAGAACTATGATAAGAAACCATTTGCACTTAAGTTTTACAGTCCTGGAAAATAGCACTAACCTTAACCTTATACACACTAGAACTTTTTTATAGGACAATGAAAAACAGAGTACAAATGAATATATGGCCATCTTGATTATATTGGAACAATAATTCACATTTTTGTTTTAAAGACAATGCCATTAGTTAACAATAGTTATTATAAGAAGCACCATATTCTGTAGTGAGGAGAGCACTACCCTGGGAATGATCATTATAGGTGCTGGTCTGAGTTTTGCACTAACTGGCAAATCAGTTTGGGGTTTAAGGGGACTCAGGTAAGTCCTTGGGCCTTGAATTATGTAAGCTTCAGGCTTTGGAGTGGATAATCTCAAACTGATATTGTGATGTCTTCATTAACTTAGCATCCAGACCAATTGTGTGTGAGTGTGCATGTGTATAATATGTATATAATATTCCTTATGTATGAAATAGCAACTCCAAGGAAATGTACCATTAACAAGAAGGAGCCTGGCTTCTGAAAAAACAAAATAAATTTTATGTATAAAATTTTGGAGGGAAAGTCTTTTCACCACACTCTAATACTCCCCTTTTGAGTAGCCAAACAGAGTTTGTGTACCTGTGTCCTTATTCTGTCCAATTACACTTTCTACTCCAGGGGGATGAGGTGGCTTCTCTGGTTGAGATATTTGATACCAATACATGGAGATAGATACTTGGGTCAGTTTTTTATCTCCTTCTTGAGAGCAAACTGCCTATAGAAGATGACCATATTTATAATCTACTTTTCCACTCTGGTCCAACATTGCCTTCTCTGTATTAAGGGTCCTGCCCTTGTCCAACATTGCCTACAATTGGTTCAGTAATTTTGCTTATGTGGGGAATTCAATTAGAAGACACAATTGAATTTCAGGCTAAGCCATTTCTTCAAAATTAAACTTTATTAGTAAAATGAAGGATTCTCAGACAGAAGTTTCAAAAGGGAGTATACTGTTTTTCTGTGTCCTCTCTACTTTTCTGAATGGAATTTGTTGCACCTCCCAAATGCAAAGGTTTATAGTCTAAGTATATATTTCTAATGTCAATAAAAAAATACTTAGAATGTAAACTGATATTTGATTCTAAAGGCTTGATTATGTAAAAGTTGTGGCTATGGTACTGGTACTGTAAAAAGTCTTATCATTTTAATCCTCTGTAGTAATGGAAAAGTAGACACATAAAAATCTAAGATTAAAGTAATCATAATTTGGATGTCCCAAGGAAATTAGTATAAAAAGAAGACATTTCACAGTGAAGCTGCGAAAATTGGACCTATCTTAAAGTCCCTAAGCGAGATGTTTTGAACATCAGCTAGGAGAAATGGAATAGGGACAGTTTCATAAGACAGTTTCTCATTCTATTGTATAGAGTGGTCATTAAAAATATATAGATTTATTCCAGCTCAGAGACACTAGAAGCTGCAGTGATTATTTATGCAACATCAATTGTTCCTTATTGTCCCTTGTTAATAGAACCCTTATTGTTCCCAGACCCAGCATTGATCTAAGCCAATCATGGTGCTTACAGCCCTGTTCCAGGAATGTTTTTTTCCCAATTTCTCTTGCAGTTAGTTGAATGGACCATGTAACCCAGTCCTGATCAATGAGAAAAAATGAGAGTCTTTTCTCCAAATACTTCCTTTCTTCCTGCTTGGGATATTGATGTGAAAACATATTGTCTAGAACTGCAGCATCCATCTTGGACCATGAGGTAGCATGCATAAATACAAACGGAAGAGAGTGTACAGAATATGTAAATTAAGAGTCTGGTATTTTGATGATGTGATAGAACCACATATTTTGTGACTTCCTGTAAAGTAAACAAGAGAGGTTATTTTCATAGTTCCATTCCTGGGCCTGGTTGTATCCTACTTAATATAGAAGGGTACAGAGTAGATCAGAGACATTCACTAAAACTCATCACATTAGTCTAAGGTGAATAAGCAGGAGCAGTAGCAGAGATTAAAGAAGGCTCTTGGTGGATATAGAGTGAAGTTAGCTCTTCCCAAACCATAGGGAGAGAGATGAAGGGCATTCCTCCATAAAATTTTAAAGTGAGGAAGACTAGACTCCAGCAGAAAAAAAAAAAGAGACTCAAAATATATGCATGAAGAAGAGCCATTTAAAGATTTTAATCCTCCCAAAATGAATCTTTAGGAAAAAATTAATTTCTTTTTTCAAAATTTAATTTAATTAAAAAAATTATTTTGTATTGGAGTATAGTTGGTTAACAATGTTGACTAAATTTCAATATTACATTTTCTTAAATCTCACTCCATGATTTTGTAGTTCATTTGGAAAAATAAATATGTCATCCAGAACAACTAAGCAGAATCTATTAATAATAATAATTTGGCTTTGCTCCACAAGACACTGAAATTATTTATAAATTAACAAAAATGAAAGCATCAGTGTTGACATAGGCATAGACAGACATATAAAAGAGAGTAAAAAGTATAAATATGAAACCAAAGAAATTCCAGCATTTCTTAAATTAATTAATTTAGTTAATAATATTGTGCCAATATTAACTTTTAAATTTTGTCAAGTGTACTCATCGTTTGCAAGATGTTAACACTAGAGGAAACTCGATAAAGGATAGAATGAGAAATCTCTATACTACTTTACATTTTTTTCTATAAATTTAAAATTATTCCAAAGTAAAAATTTCTTTAAGACCTTATTATATGATAAAATTATACTTTGAGTCAATTAAATTCTTAACTAATAACTTAGGCAGATTAGATATTTATTGATTAATAAATGAAGCCCAGAAGTTCCATTAGCATGAACTAATGTCATAAAGAGAAACATAGATATCTTCATGTAAGCCTTAAAATATATACAAATTTTTAGAAAACACTATAAAAAAGATAAAATATAAACCGAAACATGTTTTCAACATACATATGAGAATAATTAGGGATAATCTTATGATACAAATAATTCTTTCAAATTAATAAGGAAAAGAAGAGCTCCTTTCTTTCTGGAGAAAGAAGACTAAAAATATAAACAGTAAATGTCATAGAGGAAAGATATAAATAGCTAATTTTACACTCAAAAGTTAATAATTCCTAATATATCAAGAAAATGCAAGCACAGCAGTTAAGAATAATTTTTAACTATAGTAATAGCAAAATTAAAATGTATGATACTACTCAACATTTGGAAAAGTATGAAGGAAAGGCACTCTCCTATACTGCTAGAAAGAGTATAAATTAGAAGATAATCTGGCAATTTGCATAAAATGTATTTACTAGCTCATCAAACTCATTTCCACTCAGCAATTCCAGTTATGGAAATATTTTCATCCAAAGTGAATGATTGAGAAAGTAACTTTATATATATATATATATATATATATATATATATATATATATATATATACACACACACATTTGTAGTATATTTATAATTATGTATGGAATATTATGTCTATGATATTTGTAAGACATTTAGTAACTTAGTTAAAGACATTAAGTCATCCTGTGACCCACAGCTTGTACATGAAACAGCTAGATTTGAATTTAGATAATCTTTATTATATAAAAGAACCATGTAGTTTAAAAGTGACAAGATTGAAAATAAGACATCAGGAACTTATATTTTCTTTCATTTCTTTCAGTTTTTTAAAGAGTTCCATGTAACAGGAAAGCAACGATGAATGTAAGTATATTCGATGGATGTAATTTTAATCAGACTTCATAGGGCCATGAGCCCCAAAATATTAAAAGCACTGGTCTAAACTGATCATCTCTTCATCATTTCTTTAGCTGATGGTAGCTGACACTCTTGTCTCTGACCCCTCTCCCGTTCTTTCCCTATCATTGCCATTTGAACTGTCCACCCTCAAACAGTTCCAAACTCTTCTCTTGGTCTAAGACCAGATCAAAGTAGTTATTTCTCTGAGTCCAGGTCAACAAATTAACTGTTTCCACCCAAGATATAAGAGGCCAGTGAAAGAAAATCTCTTCATCCCTTAGGTCAGGGAAAGCACTGAGTTGCAGTTTTCTCCTATTTACCAGCAGTCAAGAGTTCTATTCAGATATTTTGTTTCATACTGAAACATTTCAAATTGATTCAGAGAGCTTGAAATTTAAAAAAAAAAATCCTACTTTAACATATAAAATCCATTCTCTTATAACCCACACTATAATCTAATGCCTTTTTTGGGCGGGGGGGCTGTTATAAACAGTGAGAGTGAACTAAAGTGGATGTTCACACGTTCACAAAGGTAAATATCCTGATGAAATAATGAAGTAAATATGGCAAACAGGACCCAGTATAGATAATTGATTCAAACATTCTAATTTTTATTAAAGCAGAGTTTTTGCCTACTTTACTTAGGTTAAAATTACTATTCCTTCTAGCTGGCATTCAACTTAAAATGAACTATAAAATAAGCTATTTTCCTCTCTATTGATTAAGGGAGAAATTAAATATGTAGGGAGGTGTAAGGGAAGAGTTGGGAAGAGAGGGAGATGTCATTGCAACAATTATGCAAATGTATTTCTGTAAAATAATACTGTTAAGGTCATTTTGTTAAGACCCTAAATACTGTTAATTCTAAATGCATATTACATTTTAATCAAACTACCTGCTTGCCACTCTGCTGAGAAATTTACATTCTGACTACATTTTGAGGGCAGTTAAGATCCAGCTAAGCTCTCAAATATGATAAGTATCAGAAAATTGTCCTGAATTATTCATGCTAATTATGCTGAACTAAACATTGTAGATAGGAAAACGTATTTCCCACTGAAATATGTTTGCCTTACAGAGATTTCTAAATTGATCATAGTCTCCTTTTCTTATGAAAAGACCTAAAAGCCCCTAGGATGGGCAGAAGAACTGAATTCCAAATACCATCATGCTTTTTCAGCACAATTAGCATCATCTAAATCAATTCTGCATTTTTCCTCAGTTTCATAAATAATCATAGCTAAGTCCCAGTCCAAGCCAATTATCAATCATTGTAGCACACATCTATTTGGATTACATAGGGAAAAATGTTTTTTTGGTTGCACTCTATTTTTGTACATACTTTCTATTCAATATACTAAACTTCATAGTGTATAAAACATATCATTCATCCATTTTTTATTTGTTCACTCACAAATTCATTCATGCATTCAGTTGTTTGGAAAACAATTATTGAACAATAACTATGCATCAGATACTGTGTTGGGCAATTTTCCTTGCTTCAATTACCTTTTGTGATTTGCTTTTTATTATAGTTTGCTTAAAGGATTCCAGGGACCGAGAATTGTGCTAATCCTCATCTTTATTTAATGACATATTATCATGATTTTATCAATCATTCATCCTGCAGCTGTAATCCCATTTCTAGTCTCACCAATTTCCTTACACAAACCTACTCTCTTTGTTTATACACATGTATTGTTAATCCACAAAAATGCTGTGCTTAGTATTATTTTGGGTACAATATGCTTTAAGGTAGTAATTGGTGTTGTGCTATATGTCTCGTTGTATATCCTAATTTTTCACTCTACATAATGTTTAATGTGGACTTACTTAGTTCCTTCCAACTGCTGTATGGTATTCAAGGACAGGCACATTCCACTTAGTTTTTATTGATGTATGATTGACTGAATGGATAATGAATATATGGTATATACATAACATGAAATATTATTCAGACTTAGAAAAGAAGGAATCTTTTCCTTTGCTACAACATGTATGAACTTGGAAGACATCATGCTGAATGAAATGAGCCAGACACAGGATAACAAGTAATACATTATTATCCCACTTATAACCGAATCTAAAATTGGTCAAAATTCATATTCCATATTTTATGTGATTGACTAAAGACTAAAGACTGCAACTTTGCTTAGAGCAGACAAGTCAGAAACAAACACCCCGTGAACGCTTCTGTGTGTCAATGTTACAGTTTCTTTGGGTTATGCAGATACGACAGAATTGCAAATGTTGTACATCGCTGTCTAGGAAAGGCCAGATTCCTTTACAAATTGACCACACTCATTAACAATCCCACCAGCATTATAAGATAATTTCTATTTCTCTACTACTACCCTAGAAGTTGACAACCCATTTCTTCCCCCAGTATGAAACCTGCAATGTTCTTTCAGTGTTCATTTAATTTGTATTTCTCTGACAACCAATCAAGTAGAATGTCTCTTTAACTGATATCCCTACTGATATTTCCTTTACGGAGAATAATTCATTTATATTGTTTGCAATTTCAATTCTACCATATCTTTTGTATTTTTATTGTTGGGTTTCCAAGTTTTTTGGTTATTTGTAGGCCATACAAATATCTATCACTACCTGTCACCCGGCTTGTTTTATACTTTTCAGAGAATTAGGGACTGGGAGGAGATGTCCTGGCATTGTGGACTTTAGGAGGGCACAGATTATTTGTTATGTAAACAGATTTTGAACCAGTCCTTGTGTTTATAACTCCATTTTTATCACTGCCTACAAAGGTAACTGGTTTTTCCATACACTTTGGAGGGTAAAGCCCTGTATAAATATAATATTGCTTACTAGATTTTCCTATTTCAAACTTTGGATTCTGCCTTCTCAGTTCTGTTGAGTCAATGACATTAGGCAAATGTTTTGAGCTTCTGAAATTTTGTTGGTAAATTGTCTTCGCTAGTCTTTTTCAGGCCATAAAAATATATGCTTGCCTTTTTTTTTTACATTTTATTTATTTATTTATTTATGTATATTTTACAACTTCATTGGAGTATAATTGCTTTACAATGGTGTGTTAGTTTCTGCTTTATAACAAGGTGAATCAGTTATACATATACATATGTTCCCATATCTCTTCCCTCTTGCATCTCCCTTCCTCCCACCCTCCCTATCCCACCCCTCTATGTGGTCACAAAGCACCAAGCTGATCTCCCTCTGCTACATGGCTGCTTCCCACTAGCTAGCTATTTTACGTTTGGTAGTGTATATATGTCCATGCCACTCTCTCGCTTTGTCACAGCTTACACTTCCCCCTCCCCATATCCTCAAGTCCATTCTCCAGTAGGTTGTGTCTTTATTCCTATCTTACACCTAGGTTCTTCATGACATTTTTTTTTCTTAAATTCAATATATATGTGTTAGCATACGGTATTTGTCTTTCTCTTTCTGACTTACTTCACTCTGTATGACAGACTCTAGGTCCATCTACTTCATTACAAATAGCTCAATGTCGTTTCTTTTTATGGCTGAGTAATATTCCATTGTATATATGTGCCACATCTTTATCCATTCATCCGATGATGGACACTTAGGTTGTTTCCATCTTCTGGCTATTGTAAATAGAGCTCCAATGAATATTTTGGTACATAACTCTTTTTGACTTATGGTTTTCTCAAGGTATATGCCCAGTAGTGGGATTGCTGGGTCACATGGTAGTTCTATTTGTACATTTTTAAGGAACATCCATACTGTTCTCCAAAGTGGTTGTACCAATTCACATTACCACCAGCAGGGCAAGAGTGTTCCTTTTTCTCCACATCCTCTTCAGCATTTATTGTTTCTAGATTTTTTGATGATGGCCATTCTGACTGGTGTGAGATGATATCTCATTGTAGTTTTGATTTACATTTCTCTAATGATTAATGATGTTGAGCATTCTTTCATGTGTTTTTTGGCTGTCTGTATATCTTCTTTAGAGAAATGTCTATTTAGGTCTTCTGCCCATTTTTCAATTGGGTTGATTGTTTTTTTGTTATTGAGCTGCATGAGGTGCTTGTAAATTTTGGAGTTTAATCCTCTGTCAGTTGCTTAATTTGCCAATATTTTCTCCCATTCTGAGAGTTGTTCTTTGGTCTTCTTTATGGTTTCCTTTGCTGTGCAAAAGCATTGAAGTTTCATTAGGTCCCATTTGTTTATTTTTGGTTTTATTTCCATTTCTCTAGGAGGTGGGTCAAAAAGGATCTTGCTGTGATTTATGTCATAGAGTGTCCTGCTTATGTTTTCCTCTAAGAGTTTGATAGTTTCTGGCCTTATATTTATGTCTTTAAGTCATTTTGAGCTTATTATTGTGTATGCTGTTAGGGAGTGATCTAATCTCATGCTTTTACACATACCTGTCCAGTTTTCCCAGCACTACTTATTGAAGAGGCTGTCCTTTCTCCACTGTACATTCCTCCCAGTGGGCTTATCACTGGCATTTCTATCCTGTTCCATTGATGTATCTTTCTGTTTTTGTGCCAGTACCATACTGACTTGATTACTGTAGCTTTGTAGTATAGTCTGAAGTCAGGGGGCCTGATTCCTCCAGCTCTGTTTTTCATTCCCAAGATTGCTTTGGCTATTCGGGGTCTTTTGTGCTTCCATACAAATTGTGAAATTTTCTGTTCTAGTTCTGTGAAAATTGCCAGTGGTAGCTTGATAGGGATTGCATTGAAACTGTAGATTGTTTTGAGTAGTAGAGTCATTTTCAGAATGTTGATTCTTCCAATCCAAGAACATGGTATATCTCTCCATCTATTTGTATCATCTTTAGTTTCTTTCATCAGTCTTATAATTTTCTGCATACAGGTCTTTTGTCTCCTTAGGTAGGTTTATTCCTAGATATATTATTCTTTTTGTTGCAATGGTAAATGGGAGTGTTTTCACTTTCAGAAATTTCATCTTTAGTGTATAAGAATGTCAGAGATTTCTGTGCATTAATTTTCTATCCTGCTACTTTACCAATTTGATTAGTTCTAGTAGTTTTCTGATAGCATCTTTAGGATTCTCTATGTACAGAATCATGTCATCTGCAAACAGTGAGAGCTTTACTTCTTTTTTTCCGATTTGGATACCTTTTATTTCCTTTCTTCTCTGATTGCTCTGGCTAAAACTTCCAAAACAATATTTAATAAGAGTGGTGAGAGTGGGCAACCTTGTCTTGTTCCTGATCTTAGTGTAAATGCTATCAGTTTTTCACCATTGAGGACGATGTTGGCTGTGGGTTTGTCATATATGGCCTTTATTATGTTGAGGAAAGTTCCCTCTATGCCTACTTTCTGGAGGGATTTTTTCATAAATGGGTGTTGAATTTTGTCAAAAGCTGTCTCTGCATCTAGTGAGATGACCATATGTTTTCTCTCCTTCAATTTGTTAATATGGTGTATCACATTGATTGAGTTGCATATATTGAAGAATCCTTGCATTCCTGGAATAAACCCCACTTGATCATGGTGTATGATCCTTTTAATGGGCTGTTGGATTCTGTTTGCCAGTATTTTGTTGAGGATTTTTGCATCTATGTTCATCAGTGATATTGGCCTGTAGTTTTCTTTCTTTGTGACATCCTTGTCTGGTTATGGTATCAGGGTGATGGAGGTCTCGTAGAATGAGTTTGGGAGTGTTCCTCCCTCTGCTATATTTTGGAAGACTATGAGAAGTATAGGTGTTAGTTCTTCTCTAAATGTTTGATAGAATTTGCCTGTGAAGCCATATGGTCCTGGGCTTTTGTTTGTCGGAAGATTTTTAAACACAGTTTCAATATCAGTGCATGTGATTGATCTGTTCATATTTTCTATTTCTTCCTGATTCAGTCTTGGCAGATTGTGCATTTCTAGGAATTTTTCCATTTCTTCCAGGTTGTCCACTTTATTGGCATAGAGTTGCTTGTAGTAATCTCTCATGATCTTTTGTATTTCTGTAGTGTCAGTTGTTACTTCTTCTTTTTCATTTCTAATTCTATTAATTTGAGTCTTCTCCTTTTTTTCTTGATGAGTCTGGCTAAAGGTTTAGCAATTTTGTTTACCTTCTCAAAGAACCAGCTTTTAGTTTTATTGATCTTTGCTATTGTTTCCTTCATTTCTTTTTCATTTATTTCTGATCTGATCTTTATGATTTCTTTCCTTCTGCTAACTTTGGGTTTTTCTGTTCTTTCTCTAATTGCTTTAGTTGCAAGGTTAGGTTGCTAATTCGAGATGTTTCCTCTTTCTTAAGGTAGTATTGTATTGCTATAAATTTCCCTCTTAGAACTGCATTTGCTGCAGCCCATAGGTTTTGGCTCGTCGTGTCTCCATTGTAATTTGTTTCAAGGTGTTTTTTGATTTCCTCTTTGATTTCTTCAGTGGTCACTTCGTTACTAAGTATTGTATTGTTTAGCCTCCATGTGTCTGTATTTTTACAGATCTTTTCCTGTACTTGAAATCCAGTCTCATAACATTGTGGTTCAGAAAAGATACATGATACAATTTCACTTTTCGTAAATTTACCAAGGCTTGATTTGTGACGCAAGATATGATCTATCCTGGAGAATATTCCATGAGCACTTGAGTAAAATGCTTATTCTGTTGCTTTTGGATGGAATGTCCTATAAATATCTATTTAGTCCATCTTGTTTAATGTATCATTTAAAGCTTGTGTTTCCTTATTTATTTTCATTTTGGATGATCTGTCCATTAGTGAAAGTGGGGTGTTAAAGTCCCCTACTATGATTGTGTTACTGTCGATTTCCCCTTTCATGGCTGTTAGTATTTGCCTTATGTATTGAGGTGTTCCTATGTTGGGTGCATAAATATTTACAATTGTTATATCTTCTTCTTAGGTTGATCCCTTGATCATTATGTAGTGTCCTTCTTTGACTTTTGTAATAGTCTTTATTTTAAAGTCTATTTTGTCTGATATGAGAATTGCTACTCCAGCTTTCTTTTGGTTTCCATTTGCATGGAATATCTTTTTCCATCCCCTCACTTTCAGTCTGTATGTGTCTCTAGGTCTGAAGTGGGTCTCTTGTAGACAGCATATATATGGGTCTTCTTTTTGTATCCATTCAGCCAGTCTGTGTAATTTGGTGGGAGCATTTGATCCATTTACATTTAAGGTAATTATTGATATATATGTTCCTATTCCCATTTTCTTTATTGTTTTGTGTTTGTCATTATAGGTATTTTCCTTCTCTTGTGCTTCTTGCCTACAGAATATCCTTTAGCATTTGTTGTAAAGCTGGTTTGGTGGTGCTTAACTCTCAAAGCTTTTGCTTGTCTGTAAAGATTTTAAGTTCTCCATCAAATCCGAATGAGATCCTTGCTGGGTAAAATAATCTTGGTTGTAGGTTTTTCTCCTTCATCACTTTAAATATGTTCTGTGAGTCCCTTCTGGCTTGCAGAGTTTCTGCTGAAAGATCAGCTGCTAATCTTATGAGTATTCTCTTGTGTGTTATTTGTCAATTTTCCCTTGCTGCTTTTAATATGTTTTCTTTGTATTTAATTTTTAACAGTTTGATTAATATGTGTCTTGGCATATCTCTCCTTGGATTTATCCTGTATGGGACTCTCTGTGTTTCCTGGACTTGGTTAACTATTTCCTTTCCCATATTAGGGGAGTATTCATGTATAATCTCTTCAAATATGTTCTTAGTCCCTTTCTTTTTCTTTTCTTCTCTGGAACCCCTATAATTCAAATGTTGGTTCATTAAATGTTGTCCCAGAAGTCTCTGAGACTGTCCTTAGTTCTTTTCATTCTTTTTTCTTTATTCTGCTCTGCAGTAGTTATTTCCACTATTTTATCTCCAGGTCACTTATCCATTCTTCTGCCTCAGTTATTCTGCTATTGATCCCTTCTGGAGCATTTTTAATTACATATATGGTGTTGTTCATCGTTGCTTGTTTCATCTTTAGTTCTAGTTCCTTGTTAAATATTTCTTGCATTTTCTCTATTCTATTTCCATGATTTTGAGTCATCTTTATTATTATTATTCGAATTCTTTTTTTAGGTAGCCTGCCTATTTCCTCTTCATTTGTTAGGTCTGATGGGTTTTTATCTTGCTCCTTCATCTGCTGTGTGTTTTTTTGTCTTCTCATTTTACTTATCTTATTGTTTTTGGGGTCTCCTTTTTGCAGGCTGCAGTTTCATAGTTCCCATTGTTCTTGGTGTCTGTCTCCAGTGGCTAAAGTTGGTTCAGTGAGTTGTACAGGTTTCCTGGTGGAGGGGACTAGTGTCTGTGTTCTGGTGGTTGAGGCTGGATCTTGTCTCTTTGGTGGGCAGGTGCACATCCGGTGGTGTTTTTTTGGGTTTCTGTGGACTTATTATGATTTTAGGTAGCCTCTCTGCTAATGGGTGGAGTTGTGTTCCTGTCTTGCTAGTTGTTTGGCAAAGGGTATCCACACTGTAGCTTGCTGGTCATTGAGTGAAGCTGGGTGTTAGTGTGGAGATGGAGATCTCCTGGAGATTTTCGCCATTTGATATTATGTGGAGATGGAAGGTCTCTTGTGGATCAGTGTCTTGATGTTGGCTCTCCCACCTCAGAGGCACAACCCTGACTCCTGGCTGCAGCACCAAGAGCCTTTCATCCACATGGCTCAGAATAAAAGGGAGAAAAAGTAGAAAGAAAGAAAGAGGATAAAAGAAAATAAAATAACATAAGGTAAAATAAAATAAAGTTATTAAAATAAAAAAATAATTATTAAGAAAAAAAAATTTTTTATAAAGTAAGAAAAAAAAACGGATGGATCAAACCCTTGGACGAATGGTGAAAGGAAAGCTATACAGATAAAGTCACACAGAGAAGCATACACATACACACTCACAAAAAGAGGAAAACGGGGAAAAATAATAAATCTTGTTCTCAAAGTCCACCTCCTCAACTTGGGATGATTCGTTGTCTATTCAGGTATTCCACAGATGCAGGGTACATCAAGCTGATTGTGGAGATTTAATCCGCTGCTCCTGAGGCTGCTGGGAGAGATTTCCCTTTTTCTTCTTTGTTTGCACAGCTCCCAGGTTTCAGGTTTGGATTTGGCCCTGCCTCTGCGTGTAGGTCGTCGGAGGGTGTCTGTTATTTGCTCAGACAGGACGGGGTTAAAGCAGCCACTGATTCGGTGGCTCTGGCTCATTCAGGCTGGGAGGAGGAAGGGGTGCAGATGTGGGGTGAGCCTGCGGCAGCAGAGGCCAGCAAGACACTGCACCAGCCTGAGGTGCGCCGTGCAATCTCCTGGGGAAGTTGTCCCTGGACCCCGGTACCCTGGCAGTGGCGGGCTGCACAGGCTCCCCAGACGGGAGGTGTGGATAGTGACCTGTGCTCGCACACAGGCTTCTTGGTGGCGTCAGTAGCAGCCTTAACGTCTTGTGCCCTTCTCTGGAGTCCACGATGTTAGCCACAGCTCGCGCCCATATCTGGAGCTCCTTTAAGCAGCACTTTTAATCCCTTTTCCTCACGAACCAGGAAACAAAGTTGGAAGAAAAAGTCTCTTGCCTCTTCAGCAGGTCCAGACTTTTCCCCAGACTCCCTCCCAGCTAGCTGTGGTGCACTAACCCTCTGCAGGTTGTGTTCACACCGTCAATCCCAGTCCTCTCCCTGCATCTGACCAAAGCCCGATCCTCAGCTCCCAGGCTCGCCAGCCCCAGCGGTTGAGCAGACAAGCCTCTCGGGCTGGTGAGTGCCGGTCAGCACCAATACTCTGTGCGGGAGTCTCTCCGCTTTGCCCTCTGCACCCTGGTGGCTGTGCTCTCCTCCACGGCTCCGAAGCTTTCCCCCTCCACCACCTGCAGTCTCTGCCTGCAAAGGGGCTTCCTAGTGTGTGGAAACCTTACCTCCTTCACAGCTCCCTCCACTGGTGCAGGTCCTGTCCCTATTCTTTTGTCTCTGTTTATTCCTTTTTCTTTTGTGCTACCCAGGTACGTGGGGACTTTCTTGCCTTTTGGGAAGTCTGAGGTCTTCTGTCAGCGTTCAGTAGGTGTTCTGTAGGAGTTGTTCCACGTGTAGATGTATTTCTGGTGTATCTGTGAGGAGGAAGGTGATCTCCATATCTTACTCTTCCGCCATCTTCCCCCCAATCTAACCTTTTTTTTTCTCTATTGGAGTATCATTGTTTTACAATTTTGTGTTTGTTTCTGCTCTATAACAAAGTGAATCAGCTATATGTATACATTTATCCCCATATCCCCTCCGACTTGTGCCTGCCGCCCTGCCTCCCTATCCCACCCCTCTAAGTGGACACAAAGCACAGAGCTGATATCCCTGTGCCATGCAGCTGCTTTCCACTAGCTATTTATTTTACATTTGGCAGCGTATATATGTCAATGCTACTCTCTCACTTTCTCCCAACTTCCCCTCCCAACATGGTGTCCTCAAATACTTTCTCTACCTTTGCATCTTTATTCCTGTGCTGCCACTAGGTCCAACAGAACCATTTTTCTTTCCTTTTTTTTTTTTAGGTTCCATATATATGTGTTAGCATACGGTATTTGTTTTTCTCTTCGTGACTTACTTCACTCTGTATGACAGACTCTAGGTCCATCCACCTCATTACAAATGACTCAATTTCGTTCCTTTTTATGGCTGAGTAATATTCCATTATATATATATGTGCCACATCTTCTTTATCCATTCATCTGTTGATGGACACTTAGGTTGCTTCCATGTCCTGGCTATTGTAAATAGTGCTGCAATGAACATTGTGGTACATCTCTTTAATCTTTTTAAAATTTTTGTTGGGGTATGATTGCTTTACAATTATGTGTTAATTTCTGCTTTATAACAAAGTGAATCAGCTATGCATATATGTATATCCCTATATCTCCTCCCTCTTGTATCTCTCTCGCATCATCCCTATTCCACCCCTCTAGGTGGTCACAAAGCACCAAGCTGATCTCCCTGTGCTAGGCAGCTGCTTCCTACTAGCTATCTACTTTACATTTGGTAGTGTATGTCCATGTCACTCTCTCACTTTGTCCCAGGTTACCTCTCCCCTCCCCATGTCCTCAAGTCCATTCTCTACATCTGCATCTTTATTCCTGTCCTGTCCCTAGGTTCTTCAAAACCATTTTCTGTTTTTTTGTTTTGTTTTTTGTTTTTAGATCACATATATATGTGTTAGCATATGATATTTTATTTTCCTCTTTCTGACTTAATTCACTCCGTATGACAGACTCTAGGTCTATCCACCTTACTACAAATAACTCAATTTCAATTCATTTTATGACTGAGAAATATTCCACTGCATATGTGCACCAATTATTTTTATCCATTCATCTGTCAATATTCTGACTATTTTAAATAGAGCTGCAATGAACATTGTGTTACATGACACTTTTTGAATTATGGTTTTCTCAGGGTATATACCCAGTAATGGGATTGCTGGGTCATATGGTAGTTCCATTTTTTGTTTTTTAAGGCACCTCCATACTGTTCTACATAGTGGCTCTATCAATTTACATCCCCACCAACAGTGCAAGAGGGTTCCCTTTTCTGCACACCCTCTCCAACATTTATTGTTTGTAGATTTTTTGATCATGGCCATTCTGACTGATGTGAGGTGATACCTCATTGTAGTTTTGATTTACATTTCTCTAATGATTAGTGATGTTGAACATTCTTTCATGTGTTTGTTGGAAATCTGTATATCTTCTTTGGAGAAACGTCTGTCTAGGTCTTCGGCCATTTGTGGATTTGGTTGTTTGTTTTTTGGTATTGAGTTGCATTATCTGCTTGTATATTTAAGAGATTAATACTTTGTCAGTTTCTTCATTTGCAAATATTTTCTCCCATTCTGAGCATTGCCTTTTTATCTTGTTTATGGTTTCCTTTGCTCTGCAAAAGCTTTTTAGTTTGATTAGGTCCCATTTGTTTATTTTTGTTTTTATTTCCATTACTCTAGGAGGTGCTTCAAAAAGGATCTTACTGTGATTTATGTCAAAGAGTGTTCTGCCTATATTATCCTCTAAGAGTTTTACAGTGTCTGGCCTTACATTTAGGTCTTTAATCCATTTTAAGTTAGTTTTTGTGTATTGTGTTAGGAAGTGTTCTAATTTTATTCTTCTCCATGTAGCTGTCCAGTTTTCCCAGCACCACTTATTGAGGAGGCTATCTTTTCTCCATTGTATATTTTTGCCTCCTTTATCACACACATATGTGTGTGGGTTTATCTCTGGGCTTTTTATCCTGTTCCATTCATCTATATTTGTTTTTGTGCCAGTACCATACTGTATTGATTACCATAGGTTTTTAGTATAGTCTGAAGCCAGGAAGACTGATTCCTCCAGCTCCATTTTTCTTTCTCAATATTGCTTTAGTTATTTGGGGTCTTTTGTGTTTCCATACAAATTGTAAAATTTTTGTTCTAGTTCTGTGAAAAATGCCAGTGGTTGTTTGATAGGGATTCCATTGAATCTGTAGATTTATTTGGGTAGTATAGTCCTTTTCACAATGTTGATTCTTCCAATCCAAGAACATGGTATATCTCTCCATCTATTTGTATCATCTTTAGTTTCTTTTATCAGTATCATAGTTTTCTGTATACAGGTCTTTTGTCTCCTTATGTAGGTTTATTCCTAGGTATTTTATTCCTTTTGTTTCAGTGGTAAATGGGAGTGTTTCCTTAATTTCTCTTTCAGATTTTTAATTGTTATCATATAGGAATGCAAGAGATTTCTGTGCATTAATTTTGCATCCTGCGAGTTTACCAGATTCATTGATCAGCTCTAGTGGTTTTCTGGTAGCATCTTTGGGATTCTCTTTGTATAGTATTATGTCATCTGTAAACAGTGACAGTTTTACTTCTTCTTTTCTGATTTGGATTCCTTTTATTTCTTTTTATTCTCTCATTCTGTGGCTAAAACTCCCAAACTCTGTTGAATAATAGTGGTGAGAGTGGGCACCCTTGTCTTCTCCTGATCTTAGAGGAAATGCTTTCATGTTTTCACCATTGAGAATGGTGTTGGCTGTGATTTTGTCTTATATGGCCCTTATTATATTGAGGTAGATTCCCTCTATGCCCACTTTCTGGAGAGTTTTTATCATAAATAGTTGATGAGTTTTGTCCAAAGCTTTCTCTGTATCTATTGAGATACACATATGTGTTTTATCTTTCAATTTGTTAGTACAGTGTATCACATTAATTTATTTGTGTATATTGAAGAACCCTTGTATTCCTGTGATGAACCCACTTGTATTCCTGGGATGAACCCACTTGATAATGGTGTATGATCCTTTTAATGTGTTGTTTGCTAGTGTTTGTTGAGGATTTTTCCATCTATATTCATAAGTGATATTGACCTGTAGTTTTCTTTTTTGAGACATCTTTGTCTTTTCTTGGTACCAGGGTGATGGTGACCTGGTAGAATGAGTTTCAGAGTGTACCTCTCTCTCCATATTTTGGAAGAGTTTGAGAAGGATAGATGTTAGCTGTTCTGTAAAGCCTTGATAGAATTCAACAGTGAAGCCATCTGGTTCTGTGTTTTTGCTTGCTGGAAGCTATCAAACCACAGTTTCAGGTTCAGTGTTTTTGATTGGTCTGTTCATATTTTCTATTTCTTCCTGGTTCAATATTGGAAGGTTGGACTTTTCTAAGAATTTGTCCATTTCTTCTAGGTTGTCCATTTTATTGGTATACAGTTGCTTGTTTTATTCTCTTATGATCCTTTGTATTACTGCAGTGTCAGTTGTTACTTCTCCTTTTTCATTTCTAATTCTGTTGATTTGATTCTTCTCCCTTTTTTGCTTGATGAATCTGGCTAATGGTTTATCAATTTTGTTTATCTTCTCAAAGAACCATCTTTTAGTTTTATTGATCCTTGCTATTGTCTCTTTCATTTGTTTTTAATTTATTTATTCTTTTTTGACTTTTATTATTGTTTTGTTATACAGCATATTTTTCTTAGTTATCTATTTTAAATGTATTAGTGTATATATATCTTCATTTATTTCTTATTTTATCTTCGTGCTTTCTTTCCTTCTGCTACTACTTTGCTTTGTTTCGTTTGGTTCTTCTTTCTCTAATTGTTTTAGGTGTAGGGTTAGGATGTTTATTTGAGATTTTTCTTGTTTTTTGAGGTAGGATTGTATTGCTATAAACTTCCCTCTTAGAACAGCTTTTACTGTACCCCATAGGTTTTGGGTCATCATGTTTTCATTATTATTTGTTTCTATGTAGTTTTTTATTTCTTTTTTGATTTCTTCAGTGATCTCTTGGTTATCTAGTACCATACTGTTTAGCCTACATATATTTGTATCTTTTACAGTTTTCTTCTTGTAATTGATTTCTAGTCTGATAGTATTGTGGTGAGAAAAAGTACTTGATATGATTTCAATTTTCTTAAATTTACTGAGGCTTGATTTGTGACCCAAGGTATGATCTATCCTAATGTTCCATGTGCACTTCAGAAGAAAGTGTATTCTGTTGTTTTTGGATGGAATGTCTTATAAATGTCAATTAAGTCCATCTGGTCTAAAGTGTCATTTAAATTTGGTGTTTCCTTTTTTTATTTTAATTTTGGATGATCTGTCCATTGGTGAAAGTGAGTTGTTAAAGTCCCCTACTACGATTGTGTTACTGTTCGTTTCCCCTTTTATGGCTGTTAATATTTGCCTTATGTATTGAGTGGTGGGTGCATAAATATTTACAGTTGTTATATCTTCTTCTTGGATCAATCCCTTGATCATTATGTAGTATCCTTCTTTGTCTCTTGTAATAGTCTTTATTTTTAAGTCCATTTTGTCTGATAAGAGTATTGCTACTCCAGCTTTCTTTTGCTTTCCATTTGCATGGAATATCTTTTTCCATCCCCTCACTTTCTGTCTATATGTGTCCCTAGGTCTGAAGTGGGTCCCTTGTAGAGAGCATACATACAGGTCTTGTTTTTGTATCCATTCAGCCAGTCTATGTCTTTTGGTTGGGGAATTTAATCCATTTACATTTAAGGTAATTATTGATATATATGTTCCTATTACCATTTTCTGAATTGTTTTGGGTTTGTTTTTGTAGGTCTTTTTATATTCTTGTGTTTCCCTTCTAGAGAAGTTCCTTTAACATTTGTTGTGAAGCTAGTTTGGTGGTGCTGAATTCTCTTAGCTTTTGCTTGTCTGTAAAGATTTTAATGTCTCTGTTGAATCTGAATGAGATCTAACATGTAGAGTAATCTTGGTTGTAGATTTTTCCCTTTCATCACATTAAATGTATCCTGCCCCTCCCTTCTGGCTTGCAGGATTTTTGCTGAAAGATCAGCTTTTAACCTTATGGGGATTCCCTTGTATGTTATTTGTTGCTTTTCTCTTGCTGTTTTTTTTTTTTTTTTTTTTGCTGTACGCAGGCCTCTCACTGTTGTAGCCTCTCCCGTTGTGGAGCACAGGCTCTGGACACGCAGGCTCAGCGGCCATGGCTCATGGGCCCAGCCGCTCCGTGGCATGTGGGATCTTCCCAGACCGGGGCACGAACCCGTGTCCCTTGCATCGGCAAGCGGACTCTCAACCACTGCGCCACCAGGGAAGCCCTCTCTTGCTGCTTTTAATATTGTTTCTTTGTATTTAATTTTTGATAGTTTGATTAATGCATGACTTGGTGTGTTTCTCCTTTGATTTATCTTATACCAGACTCTGCACTTCCTGGACTTGATTGACTATTTCGTTTC